>NC_072829.1:25562330-25739830 GCF_027744805.1 Dunckerocampus dactyliophorus | reverse complement strand
CGAGAGACGTGGTTGTTTGGAGTCGGAGATACATGTACGGTGTTGGAATTGCACTGCTGTTGTGTTCAGGTCAGAATAAAGTTTTAAAAGAGCGTCAGACTCTGTAGGGAGCCACACTGAGCTGCCGTCTGTCGTCTGTCGTCATAACAGAGAGCTGTGGCTTGCCATGATGCGTGTGCGTTAATTACGCAAAAAAAATGTAGGTAATTAATTAAATAAATTAGTTATCGCCGTTAATGCGCTAGTTTTAACAGCCCTACTTATACCATGACAAAAGCATTAAAGAAAAGAATCTAAATACATCATACTCACCAGAGATGCTGATTATTTATAAACAAAATCCAGTTTTGCTCAGATCAACCAATCAGAGGATGGAAAAATGCTGATGTTTTTGTAGGCCAGCTAGGTGGCCCTATGAGGTGAATCTCAAACTTGATTGGTTAAAGAAACAGCCCTTTTGCTAATACAGTTTAAGTGACATAGGCCAGCACTACTGATTCTGAAGGCCCTGGGCAGATTAGATTGACGTGGCAGCACATAGAAACTGAAATCTGATTGGACAAAAATAAATCGAGTACACGTACTGGAAGCAGTGCAGCCAAGAGACGTGCTAGGAAATGAAAATAATAGACTGTTGGGAATAAATAAATACGCTTTCATGTAACACATACTAGAGTTTAAGTTGCAAATACAAGTCAGTGCTTCCAGTGGTGTTTAGGCCAGCAGAGAAGGCCTTGCACTCGGCCCACCACTCTTGACATGTGCACACATGCTGGCCTCATTTCATATCATCAGAGGCAGCCGTGATATTTTTATTAGATTAAATGCGCTATTATGCTGCTCACAGAAAGTTAGGAAAACGCACAACCGCTACGTTAGAGAACATGTATTGAACATGTCGGATTCAAAATTAGAGAAGCTGAAATGAAGTTCACCTGTGAGGGTTATGCAGTAGTACATTTCGGTTCATCCTGAAGTGTATCTGAAATATCCCTAAGTTCTTGTGAGTAGTATAATTGGCTTCGATAAAACGCTCATTTGACCATGACATTTTTGGGTAGTTATTACTGCAAAGTTACCATGGGAACAGTTTCTTTGAGTGAGCACATAGGACAGGAGTGAAGCAAAACCTAGCAACCAGTCTGCCTCTCTGTGACGCATGTGGCGCATAAACACGTGCAGCCGCCGCTTTGTATCACACAGTTGTCGTCCCCAAGTGCCAAAAGCTTTGTGCTGCGCTCAGGCTCCAGATGAAACGGAGGAATTTCCCTTTGAGCTCAGATGTTCTGAGAGTGTTTAGGCTTTTTGTATGAGATTAAAAAGTGGTACATTTGGAAAAAATAAAGAGAACCTGGAAAAGTCTTATAATTAGTAAAAAGTACCAATTGCAATACCAGCTGTTGTAAATAAAGTGGTAGTTTTGCTCGGGAAAAAAAGACAGGTTGTCTTATATTTTGGTTCTAGATTTTCATGCAAACCAAAAGGTGGCTCCTAACGACTTCTCCCCAAGGGAGTCAGAGCTTTTCTTGTTGTCATTCACACACACCAGTGACCTGGAGAGCCAGCCAGTCTTGGATAAACGTCACACAACCCTCAAGCAGCTAAGAAATAAGATTTGCTATTCATCCATCCATTTCCTGTGCCGCTTATTCTAATTCCTTATTAGGGGGTATGTTGGAGCCTATCCCAGCTGACTTCGGGCGAGAGGCGTGGTACACCCTGGACTGGTCGCCAGCCAATCGCAGGGCACATGTAGACAAACAAACATTCACAACAATTTAGAGATGCCCAACGGAGATTCGAACCCGATCTCCTGACTGTGTGGCCGACATGCTAACCACTCATCCACCGTGCGGCTGATACGCAAAACCCACTTTTTTAAAATGTAAAAACTGTAATTTTTTTTTTCCTGGGTTTTGTCTTTAAAAAAATAATTTTTGAAAAACAGGTACTGAATAAGAGAGGTCGTCTTATATTCTCAATCTACTAGTTGTCAATCTACCATTTGTATTTCACTGAAAAATATAAAGTATATATATTTTCTGTCTTTGATTTTGTCCTGAAAAAAAAGTTTGCTGAAACCGGGTGTCTAAAATAAAAAATAGTGGCTGTCTTATATTCGGGTCAATATAGTATTTTTTTTAATATACAGTCTTAGCCTTTTTTTTTTAATATGGCATAATATTGTATCATTTTTAGGCAAGTGTCATTTTTGTAGACCGTATTGCTGCAGGACTTGCGTTGCAGTCCATCGCTGTAGGCCGACTTTGCTGGAATTGTGCTGTTTCCTACTAAATTGTATTTCGGTTTGAGCCTTGTAATGAAAGTGGCAGAACTGACACGAGTGGGCACGGTTGAAAAGGGAGCTAACAGGAACAAAAATATTTGTGCAGAAGAGTTGTGGGGAAAACAAACATCACACTAGCTGGCTGAATGATGGGAGATTGGGGGGGGGGGAATGCTGATTTGATGACTTATTGAGGATTTCTTTGGAGTGGGTCTCTTTGAAAGTGTTTGTTGTTGCTTCGCTCTTGGTTGTCTGTCATGAAGGATGTAGCGCTGTGGGGTGTTAGAACCGAACGACGGACGGATAGGGAGGAGGCGGGAGAGCGCGGGAGGACGGGAGAAGAAAGGCTGGCTGGAAATAAGAGGAAATGTGGGAGATATCAGTACGGAGCCCTCCTCCACACAGATGAGCCCACAACATGCAATAAGTTTAAAGGAGAAAAGTTCTAAAAGACGGCCCTACTGGAGAAAGCACACAGGAAGGTGGGAGAACAATGAAATGATCATAGTGGAAGAAAGTGTTGGTGTCCGTTGGTATTTGGGCACCCTCGTGTTCTAATCAACAGAATGTGACACCTCCCCCACTTCAACTAGGACGATCTGGACACACAGTGTTTGCTTGCAGAATGTGTGTGTGTGTGTGTCTGTGTGTGTGTGTGTGTATAGACAGGCACACATTTGAACCAGGTCCAGTTTGCACAGAGAGCTCGGCTCATTGGCCAGCTCTGGGTCGCTGTGGGAGACCATCCTGCGAGAGCAAACAATGGGATGATGGGAACATCTCATATGGGGGTCGGCGGGTCAGCATTGTGGATTGCATTCGTCACCTGTCAACCTTTTCAGTCTCTGTCGACACAGCGCACACACACATTAAATTGGCAGCTAATGTCCGTTCATGTAAATGGTGCACATTATTCCTGGCCGGTGTGTGTGTGTGTGTGTGTGTGTGTGTGTGTGTGTGTGTGTGTGTGTGTGTGTGTCTGCATGCAATATTGCTGAGGCGATGGCGTCCAGGTTAGCAAAGAGTGCAGCACGACAATGGCGTTTCTTTCTATTTATAAGCCCAGGGAAGCCACAGCTCATATTTATTTATACAAGAATACACACAATGAGAGCAGAACTGAGGGGTGTGTATTTATGAGCTTGGGGTGACTTGTGGATTATTAAAACAAAGGGGCACCTCAGTGATCCAGGTGCTCTTACATTATACAGAGAGTTTTAACAGAAAAGGGAGAAAAATGATATGGTTCTCGTGTGTATGTGCTGTGAAAGTGAAAACGTTGGCAGGCTCCCTTCCCCCTCTGAGAGCAGACTATTTGGGCTGCTTACACAGTAAACGGACCAGAGCTGTGCTTCTTTTTTTTTCCCCCAACCAACCCACACACACAAACTGCAGATATACTTTCTCCCAAAGAGAAAGCAGCGCATTTATTGTCCTAACATCTACACATATTTTTGCACATGCTGGGTCAAAAGCAATGTGAATTTTGACAAATGTACCCTTCGTGACCAGCCCCGGAGTGGGGGCAGTCTTTTGAGTGACACCTCAGAATGCAAGGCGCAGGAACGGCAACACACTGCGAGTTTAATGCCTGCCTGGCAGGCCTGATTAATTATGTTGATGACTCACCATGGGTGGAAAGACGGCTGACAATCATTGCTAGAACCCTGATAGAGGAGAGGGACAGAGTTAGCATTGATTAAAAATAACAGGGGCCCCAGGCCAGAGCCTTGAGGGGTACTGCTCTAAACAGAGATCTCTTCCTGGACAAGCTGTAAGATTGAGAAAATGGAGTCCGGTACATGCGGATCCTTTGGTAGTTAAAGGTAAGATGTGGTGGTTGACCGTGTCACCCGGAGGTGACACAGTAAGCCTCAAGTAAGTTATTTAAAGCGTCTTTTGTAATTAAAGACGTGCAAGTCCAAGTCAAGACAGTACGGGTCAAGTCTGAAGTCATAGGCTTAAAATGTTTGAGTGCTTACAAGTCATAAGCACTGTTTATTGTCTCCCATATAAAATGAAATGCATTTTCATTATTATTTTTATTAGATAAAATAAAATAAAATAAAATCGCATTCAGGATTTAGTCAGTGCACCGAAATGCAATCACCACAGTCGTTTGTTCTTAAACCTGATTGGATGTTATTAGATGCATTCACATAGGCTGATGAAAATATGTTGTCTTGCTGGGAATTACATAACGATCACCTCAGTCGAAGACTTTGAATGCATCACTTGACTCAACACATTCACCGAAAATCTCAAGTATTTTCAAGTCATTTAGACTAAAATCTGAGTCAAAGTCCAAGTTGCGTTGAAAGTCTTTCATGATATCGTGATATGATAAATTGTGACACAAGTCCAAGTTGCGTGACTCATGTCCACAACACTGGCGTTACCAACTGACACAATCCATTCAATGTGTCACCATGCGTTTTATTAGGTACAGCTGCACAATCTAACCAGAACCAATATAAATTATATCCAAATCCTGCACTTAGAAAATTGTTTTTGTGTTTATTTGTCCATCATTATGTCCGTTCTGATTTTGTTCCTCAGTAGGCGACTTTGTGCATGGTTCATGCAGGACGCAGTACTTGACGAGCGTTTGTCACACTCCCACCATTTCTACTACTTCAAACAGTGAAAGGTGACATTAAATTTGTGTGTCCACACCTTCATTTGTATAAAATTTCCTCAAAGAAAGATTGTGATCGTGGTACAGCGCGACAGTCTATGCAACTATGCCTATACTAAACATGGTCAGCAAAATCACAAAACAGCACAATAAGTAGAAGCGACACGTAAGCACATTCCTTTATCCTTATTTTACTATATAATTGCACACATACTTGGTAAATCAAATGTGTTTTCCACAGTTACAGTTTAGCCTTGCCTGCTGTGTATGATAGCCTACATTTAAGTCTGATTTCATTATTTCTGCAGCCTGCTCTGCTGTTGCTGTAGTTACAAAGAGACACTGGAAAGCAGAGATGAAGCCGGGTGAAAGTAATACAAAGAAAAGCTGGAGGCATATTCAGCCTCTATTTCACACCCATGTATCTCTCAGTGGGACAGCTGATGATCACATTCCTTCCTACCTTCTGCAGCACGGCTCCAGGTACACACACACACACACACACACACTTACTATCTTTACTTTATGGCGACTTACACTACAAATGACAATTTTAAAAGATTCACAGCACAAATGTCTTTTTCCCCATCTGCTATTCGATAAGGGAGTGATTTGTGGTGCACCATAAATATACAATATATAATAAAAACACCTCCTGTCGGATATTCCCTGAGCAATATCAACCTTTCTGCAGGGCAATATCCAAAGCATAAATGAAAAAGGAGACGTAATAGGCAACGTGTGTGTGCACTTTGCTGCTGCTGAGGCCCCCATTCATCCGATGCTCTTTAAATGTCCTCACACAACGACAGGCATGGGCTCATTCAAGCTCGCAGGATAGCCACATACCATCAAATTATTGAACATAATGCTTTCCGTGTCTTCCCTCTGCATCTTTATCTTCCCGCCCTCGCGCACACGACTCGTCGCTGTCGGCCTCCTCGCCCTCCGCCCTGCTCCTTCTTTGTGAAGATTTGGTTCCTATCAGGAAACACGTCAGGCAGAACAAATGAACTATCTTTTTCTATTTGCATCAGCGAATAAAGGGGCAGTGTTCATTTGCCCCTCCTGTACAAAGAGGATCATTTTGGATTCTTTCTATCTGCACACTGAGCATGGGTATGAAAAGAGATGACAAAAGAGCAGGACACACCCTGTTCAGTAAAAATGCAACAACAGCTTGAGGGCATTCACATTTTTACAGGGACTTCTCATGTGCTGCGCCATCACACCATTTCTTAAATTGGATTTAGATGAGAGCTCTTATACTTTCTAACAAACCTATGAGGTCTTTCATTGTTTTATTATTGCACCACTGAGGCGAGTTTTACATGAAAACACTGCAGTGTCTGTCCCACGAACAACAAAATAAAGAAGCAATGTCAGAACAATCATTTTTGAAACACTACAACCACGCTGGAAACTTTCAGGCGGCAATGATAGAAACAAACACTTAAAATAAATGTATTTGTAAGTAACTACGTCAGATTTTATGTAAATGCATATACATTATGGAAATATGGGCCATTATTTTATTCAAATAAATAATATACAGTTCAAAATCCCAAAGGTTTTTAATTGTTTTTGTCGTTTGTTGCGAGCGACGATTCGTCTGAATTTGTTCGACGGTCCTTGAACGCACAATGCGCTAACCTTCTCCCATGCTACACAGATAGACTGCCATGCTGTATTTTCCGTCACAAGGGGCTCAGGCATGAACTAGGATTCCGGTATGCAGAGGAAGAGGAGTCACAGGTGGTTGACAAAGATGGGTTTATTACAAAAGGTGTCCTCACTCAGAGGTAGCCAAAACACAAAACACTAACTGGGCAAGCTGCAATGACCACAGTGTTTATTACTGCTCTGTTTCCCCCTCTCCTGTCTTGGGCTGACAGTGATGCATCCTTTGTGCAAAATGAGGCCCTTCATGGATCGTGGGGCCCTACGCCCAGTGTGTATCCTGCGTGTATAGAGGGCAGCCCTTACTGCTGCCACAATAGGTCATACACTGTCTTATATCACACACTTCATTTAAGGATCTGGACATGCGATCTTTTTTTTTTTTTACCTCTTACTCGTAGCTGCTTGCTGCTTCATCACATCCTGAAAAGGAATCCTGTTAATTGCTTGCCCTGTTCCGTAAGAAGCCTCATTAACGAGAGGCAACACCTCATCTCACACATACTGACTATTCCCTGGGATCTTATTCAGACTAGACTAATCAATTAGGAAGATTAGAGGGACTTCCAACCTTGCTCAGCCAGCAGTTAAAGATGAGCTGCGTAGTCATTGTTTCATTATTAAATCAAAGTACAGACAGAGAAAGAGGCAAGGAAGCAGCTTCCAATGCCACAGGGTGGAGCGGAGAAATGATGACAGGCATTAAGAGGAGACGAGTGGAACAAGAGAGAGAAGCGTGCGGGGAAATCCTTTGTCTCCTAACACGAGGAAGATGGAAGGAAGCATATATGGGACACCCCACCGTCTACATTACTTCCCCTTTAAAGTAAACCTTTCATTTTAAACAGCTTGACTTCCTGTTAAACAACAATCCATAGCTTTGGTCCCAAAAAGTCATTTCAGAAGAGCTTTTCCCCAAGTGTGGCGGATGAAGAGGCACCCATAGCTTTTCTAAAGGGCTGTAATATGATTGTTCTTCTATCCATTTTTTACAGACCTAAAGAGAAGCCCACGCAGGCCATTCTGCCTGCCTCCCTCCCTCATCCACCCGCTGCCGCTAGTCATTTCTCAAGTATCCATTAACTGCACCAACACCAGGCCCGCAGGATGAGAGGGACAGGTTCTCATTCTGTTAGAGGGATTTTCACAGAGATGGAAGGGAATAATAACAGAGGTAACAATACATGTGTCGTTGGATATAAAGCACGTAAAGAAAGCTGGGGAATGTTGTACTGTATTCAGGATGGCAATATAATACAATACAATCTGTGAAGTACCCTGTGACCTATTTCATGCCTTTCAGTGCTTCCTTTCCTTGTCAACCGTCACCCATCTTGCAGATATTACTATCAACCTCAGATTTGTTTACATTTTACATAAATTCATGCCAACTGTGGTTTAATATATGTTTAATGCAAGGTGAGCATGTACACCAGTATCTCAATAATGGGTCAGGGGTGAGACCATGCTCCCCGCACTAGAAGCCCCGGTTTGCCAATGTAGAGTAGTGGTCATGTTGCCAGTGCGGTGGTCTTTCTGCCTGTCAGTGGCTGAGAAGACACGAGATCTCCAAGTAGGTTCAGCTTCAGATGCCTCAAAAAGTCTCCCATCCCCGCCTGCTATCATGCTTTTAGTCATCTTAGCTGTCAAACTCAACCAATGGATGGTTTAGAGCAGGGGTAGGGAAAATGAATTATTGTTTGTATTGAGTTTTTTTTCTTATTGCAATGCCGGAAAACAACAACAGTCTCACAAGTACATGCTCTGGATGCATTCCTTCCTTCCATACGCCCACATGTAATCATTCCTCAACCTCCTCCTCCTCCTCCTTCACACACTCCACACCTCCAGACCAACAATCATCAGAACCACCATATGAGCTGCATTCTGCAATACACTGCTTTTGACTTCTCAGGATTGCACATGTATATAACCTCATCCATACCATCTGTGCATTTCCTGAAGAAGGATGCTATCATTGGAGACATGCCTCCATTTGCAGGTATTCTGGTATGCAGAGTCTAGTATTCTGAGTATGACTAGCATTGCATTGTTTGCAACAAAACCAGAGAAAGAGCTGGTTAGCATGTTGGCCACACAGTCAGGAGATCGGGAAGATCTGGGTTTGAATCTCCGTTGTGTGGAGTTTGCATGTTCTCTCCGTGCGTGCGTGGGTTTTCTCCAGGTACTCGGTTTCCTCCCACACTTGAAAGACACGCATGTTAGTTTAATTGGCAACTCTAAATTGTCCATAGGTATGAATGTGAACAAGGTGTGAATGGTGCCCTGCGATTGGTTCGAAGGCACTGGCACTGTACCGAAGGCAGGGCTCCAGCATACCCCCGCAACCCTAATGAGGATAAGCGGCATAGAAAATGCTTGGATGGACGGAAGTGAGAAAGATAAGTACCACTGTCCATGGTGCTGAAGGAGCAGACGTATTTTTAAATGTGCATTTTTTATGACTCACACTTCCCTCGTGTCCATTGTAGCTCTAAATACAGCATATTTATATCCGTTATTAACATGTTGTCCAGAAATGTGTCACATTGTGTTACACTCCTGTTGCTGTAAAATCAAATAAACATTTGGATTGTTAGCGAAACTCCCTGTGACAGAAAGCTTGAAGGCTGTTTTACAGGCATGTGTCCGCTTTAGCATGCAGGCTAATTCATCACCTGTCACACAAGTGGAGAGCAGCCTCCCGTAGCTATTATAATGCTAATGTTACAGAACGAGCCTGGATTGTGATTTGATATTGCAAGGCCTGTAGAAATGTCATACAGATTGCTATTCCAGCACAAGCCGGTGGATAAATGAGGCGGACTCGGGCTCATTTACATGCCATGAATACGAACAGGTTTTCCCTGCCGGACTGTGTGAAGCGGGCTAATTGACTAAAGGTGGGCTGTCCAAGTAGTTTAAAGTACGATTGGTGTGAAATACTGTACAGTACTCATTAGCGCCAGCTACAGAACACTGACTTATATTTCTTCTCTAGTCGTTTAGGATTGTTATTATTATGTTGTTTGTGTGTGATTGTGTCAACTTAGGACTTGTGGAGAATTTATTATAATCCAAAATTGCCCCACCAACAGCAAGGTCATCTGCACGGTGGCCTAGTGGTTAGCATGTTGGCCACACAGTTCGAGGGTTCAAATTTCTGTTTGGGCATCTCTGTGTGGAGTTTGCACGGTATCCCACATTTCAAAAACATACGTATTACGATAAGTGGAGACCCTAAATTGTCCATAAATGTGAACGCTTATTTGTACATGACTGAAAATGTAACAAGGGTATCAAAATTTAAAGTTGACTTGCACTAAAACGTGCTTATCTCTTGCAGTCTTCAATCATTATTAAAAAAAACATGTAAAAAGATAACTACAATGTTAAGTTCATGAAAAAACATTCATGTCGGTGATAACAGTAGTGATGACTGGACGCCACAGGATTTTTAGATATGAATACATAGTTAACTCAACGTTTTATTTACGTGGAGTAATTTAGCCCCATAAGTCTAGCCTAGGTTCTAGCTTTGCAGCTGGTGTGTGTTGGAAACAAAACAGAGGGCGTTCAACACTTCCCAGGCTAATTAACGCGTGTGATGGTGGAGGACGTGAAAGGTAACAATTGTTATTGGATTTCCAAATTTCTTGTACTTTGTCAATAATACCTGCGTAGCCGAAATTGTGTGCGTATTTTGCAAACAGCGCATCAATAACGCCTTCCACTTCAGGTGATTTTACGGGATGCTATTAGAGTTCATATTAGAGCCACTCAATAAAGCCATGATATTCCTGGCAGATCTTTGTGAATTTCTTTGGAACATATCGTAATTCCATCCAGCCATCCATTTTCCATTCAAGGGGAAGCTGGAGCCTATTCCACTAGACTTTGGGGGAAGGGTGGGGTACACCCTGGACTGGTCGCCAGCACGTACGTGTAATTGTAAATCTATCATTCCTCGCACAGTTCTTCATGGAAGGAAGAGCACCTATCCAAGAAGCTTGTTAAGCGAAGCGTTGCATGATTAAGAGGAGTGGGAGGGAGAACAAGGCTACAGGGGCCGGTTATCCACTCGGCGATGCGGGACCACATGTAGAGAGCAGACTGTGCTGGAGATGAATAATTCCCCCCTCCTCCGATGCAGCACAACCAGCTGGCTCCCAAGCATCTTTAATGAAGACGGAATGAATTGAATATGATCAGTGGGAGCGGGAATTCATCGGCTAGTGATAGAGTCGTGGGAGCGAGTGGAGAGTGTGTGTGTGTGTGGTGGGGGGGTATAAGGAAGAGTGTCTGCTGCAGCTGTGGAGCAGTGATAGAGAGGAGTGATCCATACTGTTTTTACAGGCCATTTCCCTCAGGCTTTGTGTTCACACAGCCAGAGACGCTATCTCCGTTTATATAGCTGACAACATTCATGAGACAGGCTGTAAACATTCTACAAAGTAAGTAACGCTTTGTGCAAATAAATTCCAACAAACAAACTGTGACGATCACTTAGAAATTGCACTTTCCTCAGGAATTGGTATCTGCATCAGATGAGGCTACTGAGCCAAACCGCCAATGAGATGAATGAGGTGAGAACGACGACACCGATGGAACACATCAGGGCGTATCATAGCGTCCTTCCATGTATTTAAACATACGGTACACACGCCACAGCTCCTCCTGTCGTGCCTTAACTCCGAACGTTGCAATTTTATACTTCACAGTCTCCGCTTCGCTGCACCTTTGCTGATTTCTTGCAGCCCTCAGTCTCCTCCTGGATAAACCTTGTCTCCTTACTGTGGCACATGCCGAGAGGTAAATGCAGGAAGCCCTCATTCTCCTCCGCTGTTGTTGTTTATTAGCGCGTGCCTTGTTTTGAGTGACGTGTTCAATGCCGGCTGTTTTTCTCAGTTTCCTGCGATACTGTGTTTGAAGCGGAAAACCGTCTGGCCCAAACCAAAACAAGTACAGAATCATTTTAATGTGAAAAATAACAGCTCACCTATTTTTGAACGGGCTCAACATTTTCATGTTAAAGTTGTTCATGGAGATGTCTGAGCGTGCTTTACAGTCATTTTATACACCGCTATTATTACTATCAAGGCCATCAAGGATCCTGGCAACCGTGGGAAGGATTGCCTTGAAATCAAGACAAATACAAAAAATCCCAATAAACTAATGCTACTGTTTTATTTTCTTCCAGCGAACAGTACGTGTTCCTCGATGTTCTGGGACAGTTAACGTGAAACTTCCTGCACGGAGGTCATCCTGGAAGGTCTGTGGTACAAACCCAGAGTGTGGTGGGACTCATCCTTCAAGTCCCCATCCGGAGGTAAGCATTAAGTTCACTTTAACCATCAGTTCATTGTTGTCGCTCGTGCCACCAACAGAAATATAAATATGCCCTAAAACTGACTGGAACAGAACCCGATTCAGCCGTACGTATTAGCTTGCTTTTCATACAGAATGTCAGCATAGTCACACGTGCTCACGTGTTTGACATTGTTTTTGTTCGTGGGGCTCACTTTAAAAGAAACGTAAGAAATGTAGTCAAAGCGTTTAAATGAGGCTGCGCTAAGCTGTGTGATCAATGCAGCCTGAAGCGTTAGCATAGGATGCGCCGGCCATCTGGCTGCATGCGACGTGCCGCTGATGCTATGGTAGCAGTATCCCACTCGTTAAGACGACATGTAGTGACTAGACTCAATCAGGAAAAATCAGTTTCAAAGTCAAATAGGCACTCAGCGACCGTATTCTTATTTATCCGGCTAGAAAGTGTGTAGTGTGAAATGGGAAATAGAGGATCCTATTTTTGGAATGCGTCCCTGTAAAGCATTCGCTCCTATTATATCAACAAGGTAGTGATAGATCAATAAGACGTTCAATCCCTCCCAGAAAAAACATGAATGAATCGGAATGGGGACAGTTTTGTTGTTCCACAACAACAAAAATACTCGCTTCAAATGTTCCGTCCGCTGTGATGTGACTAAAAACTGCAACCAAAGGAACACTTGCTGGATACACACAATTTGGGAACCACTCACAGTGCAAGCAGGCACCCCTCATACTCCCCCGGGTGTGTTTTTCTCAGCCTCTTCAAGAAGTGAGCAGCCGCCACACATCACTGAAACAGTTTGGCTCCCAGTTGGCTCCAATCACCAAATAGCTTGCACGATTTGTAGCCAATCTGACACCTCGCCTCTGTGCTAACTCCCCCTGGTACCACAGTCATGTACCAAAGACAACGCGAGGAGGAGGCTGGGACTGATAGATGCAAACAAGCTTTCTCTAATTGCCACTGGGAGCGTTTATATAGTCAAGCGCAGAGAGCATCGGGCCTTCATTTGAAATTTGAGAGTGTCTGCGTCTATTAGAGCAGAGGCTAGAATTTGAGAATACTCGTTACATTGCGGTTCGAACATCGCTCTCTCACTCTATCGCGGGTGTTAAAAAAATAAGGAATAAATGATTGCTTTGTCGTGGTTGACTACAGCCTATTATTAGTAAAAAAAAATGCATATTTAAGTAAATTTGCCCAAATTAAGCATGTTCCAGGATAAAAATGGCTAAATTAACTAAAGTACAAACACAGTATAAGCCATGAAGACCACCATTCATCTTGTGAATGTAGTATTCTGCATTGGCTGCTAGGTGTCAGTAATTGTTTGGTGAGACAAGCTCTAGACTTGATGGGCGGAACAACAGACTTGTATTGCAGGTTTAAATGATCTCACAACAGGTACAATAATAATCAGAATAATAATAATAATAAACAACATGGGTTACTGTTGCATCCATAACCCACAAGAAGCTAAAACTCAACTCTGAACCCCGGACATCAATTCCTATTCGCCACCGATTCTGGTCCTGACTCATTTACTCTTACTATGTCTACGATTTTGGATTATACGAATGTAAAGATGACTATATGGATGTTACGTCATGTCTAGATGGCTCTAATAATGTTAAAAATACATATTTACAAGCTCGTAAATAGATTTTCTATACCATAACTACGAAATTATTCCATTCTTAAAGAAGGACTCCTACTTCGTGTAAATTCACTTATCACAGTCGGGTCTGGAACCAATTAACCGCGATAAACGAGTCCCTCGTAATCCCTCTTTTATTGTGGTTCATAAATAAACAAGGAATTACTGTACACTAATCCCTCATTTAGCACGGTTCCACAAAGTAGGATTCCTTAATTATAAATTAACATGGTCATAGTTGGAGCATAGGAAACCTCTTTGCCCCTGCCTAAATACGGGTTTTAAGATTATTAGAGCCCTTCACACATGAACTAACACCCCTATAGAAAGCTATTGCAATGGTATTACCCAATATAGAAGATCTAGTCAGAGTAAAGAATTCATTTAAAACATAAATGAGACTCGAGAGGAGTGTGTCGCTATAAATTAGGGATTTTTATCAGGGATTATTGTGCCTGTTGGGAGATATTTCAAACCTGCAATAAAATCCTGTTGTTCCGGCGATCAAGTCTGGCATTTGTGTCTCACCGAACATCGCAGTAACATTACTGACACCTAGTGATCAGTGTAGAATACTACATATCATTCACAGCGTCTTTGAATGCGTCTTCTGAATGCATATATATATTTATTCTAAAAAATGCTTAATTTAGGAAAAAAAAATGTCAAATTTGCTTCAATATGCATATTTTTTTGGACAAATAATAGGCCTTTTCATCCACGAAACAGGATGAGTAATTAATTAATATATTTTGGAAAAACTGTGCTGGAGTGAAGCCGCAAAATTCAAACCACAAAGTGGCGAGGGACGACTGTTAGAAATGTTCTCATTTGCGCACACCCTCATGCATATGTGCACACTATGTTCCGGATAATGTGTTGCATGCATAGCTAAGCACATGATCGCCCGTTACATATCTTACGCGTGCACATGCCAGCCTGAGTGGGCTGCAGCACTGTTTTGGTAAGCTGCTGGGACCGACCGGTGTGTGGGTTGTTGTGGGCGAAGCACTTCAAAGAAAAATAAATCCCACAAGACAAGGAAGTATCACCACGTGTGCGTCATTCACATGCATGCATGTCTTCTATACAAACATGACATCGACGGCATTATATAATCAACTGGGAGTTGGAGCTGTCAACGTCTTTATCTGGCTGCAAAAAGATCTTCTATACATAGACGCCTCTTTCTCGTCATCCCACACTGGGCCTACAAGGTCTGACTCACTAACTATCACGCACATCATCTCACACGCTGTGCATTCAAGACAGACCTTTTATTACTCGCAGAAAATAATTAAATACGGCGACAGAAATCTGCACTCGCTGGCCACAGCAGTGGCTACACTGGCAATTGTTGTAGTTTACACTTTGTTGTAAAACGGCACTGTATTATAGTAAGGACTGGTTCTAAAATCTTAAATGCCTCAGGCACCTTGTTGAAGCTAGCGGCGTAAAAGTACAAATGAATAAAAGTAGTACAGGATTGCGTCGCTACTGGAGATAGATTGGATGCCACCTGCTGAGGAGATTGAGGTCCTTTGGTGTGTGCAGGACTCTCTTACGGACCTTTTATGACTCTATGCTCTATACTTCTATGCTGTGGGCTGCTGGAGAGGGGGCAGCACGGACAGGGACAGGAGCAGGATAAATAGACCGATCAGGAGAGCGAGCTCTGTCCTGGACGATCCTTTGGACTCCGTGGAGGAAGTGGGGGAGAGAAGGATGTTGGCGAAGCTGACATCCATCATGGACAACACCTCTCACCCGCTACATGACACTGTGGGTTCCCTTAGCAGCTCCTTCAGCAGCAGACTGTTACACCCACGGTGTAAGAAGGAGAGGTTCCGCAGGTCCTTCATACCGACCGCTGTCAGGCTCTACAACACCTGCACCACTTGAACCATGTTGTAGTCAATATGTATTCTTTACTTGCAAATCTTGCTTGCTGCTGTAACAAGTGAATTTCCCTGCTGTGGGATTAATAAAGTACAATACATACATACATACATACATACATACATACATACATACTGTACATGCGTACATACATGCATACATACATACATTACATACATACATATATACGTACGTACGTACATTACATACATACATACATATATACGTACATACATACATACAATACATACATACATACATACATACATAGATACATACATACATAGATACATATATACATACATACATACATGCATACATACATACATTACATACATACATACTGTACATGCGTACATACATGCATACATACATACATTACATACATACATATATACGTACGTACGTACATACATACATTACATACATACATACATACATATATACGTACATACATACATACAATACATAGATACATACATAGATACATACATACATAGATACATATATACATACATACATACATACATGCATACATACATTACATACTGTACATACATACATACATTACATACATACATACATTACATACTGTACATGCATACATACTGTACATACATACATTACATACATACATACATTACATACATACATACTGTACATGCATACATCCTGTACATACATACATACATACATACATACATACATCCATTACACTGTGCAGGGTTACCTAATGATGTGCACAGTGAGTTTGTCTTGATAGTGGGACTTCACTGTGCAGTGTCAGAAGCAACATAAAACATAGTACATACTTTTAGACTGCGAGTCATAAAGGGAAGATAAGATGCGATCTTGTAGCATCTCAACCAGCCACAAGCTTGTCTTCCATTAAAGTCATTTGAGAATTTGGAAAAGCTGACACCTCCCACCTCTTACCAGCTCTCACACAAACCTGTTGCTAGGAAACCTGTCATAGGACCTGCGGAGATGCTATCCAGCAACAAACCACCTTGATGCCGGTGCCTGAAAATGCATTTGCGGCATCATGGGATATCGGAGAGTGAGACGCAGGTAAATACACACACGTCAGTGTGACGGAGCAGCCGTAAGGCTGAAAAGTCAACACGAGAGCAATGATTGCATTCTCACCAGCCAGGACAGAAAGTGTGAAGAAGGGGCCTGTTAGGATTTTTATTCTCAGTAATGACGGAGGAGCTTGTTAATAACTGCACAGACAGGGGCAGGTTCGGGGTTAATTATCCCACCTAGTGACAGACCCGTCTTGCTCCCTTCATCTTGCTCCCTTCATCTTGCTCCCTTTATTATCCTGCCCCTCACTTGTGCTCATTTTCCCAAACACAGAATCTGAATATAAACTGTAGTTCCTTTGAAATTGTGAATGCTGACAGACTAATGATACCAAAGTAAATGAGTTGAGGATGCTGGTTCACAACAAATCATTGCAATCTCATGATACCGTGCAATATCTGGAATGCCACTACCGATCAGTGGGCATTTTTTAATTAATGAACTAATGAGAAACGAGCCAGCGTGTATACAGTAAAGATGACTACCACTGTTGGCATGAACTCTGCCACTTTGTTGTGGTTTATATTAAAGTCCCTCCTTCTTGCGCCGCCTGTCTGTACCATGATTGGTCGGCTTTTCAGTCACTGTTCATGCAGTCATTGGTGTTACATGTCAGTCAGTGCAGGAGATGACGTACGGCAGTGGTTCCCAAACATTCCTTTATACCCCTTTAGACATTTAGATCCCCTACTCATGCGCACTTTAAAACATTACCCAAACGATAATGTAGTCACACTGTTATTGATTTTTATTCATGTACGCCCTACGAAATTTGGCGTCCCCCTAGGTGCACCCCTCTTTGGGAACCTACGATGTACGGCAACACCAATTGGACAAACTACTTTTGCCACTGAAGACGCTGGTTATTTCTTAGGTAAAGGAATGAGCTTCCTGAGCAACAGGAACATGGATATTTGGTTGGATGCATTGTGCAATGCATATCGTGAGGCATGTGCTTCCTCCTGTTTTATCTATCGCGACTATATTTTCAGATACTGAGTTGTTATTTGGCCAAAAGGTATCCAGATTGTGGATATAAGTTACGGCACACTGCAACAACACAACGTTTTCCACCACTTACTTTTTGTTGACTTCAAATCAGTAAAAATGTATTTTAAACAAAGCATTTAATTTATTGAAGAAGTTGAAATGTTTAATTGATTTAGTTGATTTCTTGTTTTGACATTGTTGGTCAGTGTCATCGGACTAAAATGTTAGCAGTGAGTTTGTATCATTTAACGAGGCTGCAGCAGGAAAAAGATAAAATCTAATCTAAATGTACTTTTTGGTGTGCAACAGCATTCTTCTTAATACAAAGCAACCCATCCCTCTCATTTGCTTTCCTAGCCACTGCCTTTGCCGTCTTGTGTTTTTCCCAGCAGTGTCGCCGGGGTGAAAAAGCCAGCAGAGTCCGACAAGAGAGTGACAGAGGAGGCAGAAGGCAAGATAGTGACGTTTATGCCACGACCGGAGTGAGTCACTTGATCTGCTAGAGCATCTGTAATATGATTTTCCAGTTTTAAGTTACTTTTCTAATTGCCGTGTCAGCAGATTAAAAAGTCAACCCAAGCAACAGTGTTGTTTGGTGGGTTGGTCTCACTGACACAAACACACATGAAAGTTACCCATGCAGCACAGTTAGTGAGCCATATCAGTATTCTCGCAGCATTTCTGTTTGCATAATGTATGATGCTTGAAGCATCATATGCCCAGTCAGTGCCCCCGGATGTCCACGACTTACAGTAGAGCCGCACTCATCCACACGAGTAGGAATGCTGTGGATCTGTCTAATGATAAATCAACCCGATGCCAGAATAATTGGATTTTTTTGTGCAGAGTTTTGTTTGTCCCTAGCCTTTTTGTCTTTTCTTATTGTTATCTGGGCCACAATTTTCACAGAGGTCACTTTGACATTTCAAAAAGAGTCTGTTGTGTGTTGTGTTTAACAGGCTTGAAGGTTAGTTTTTTGATGGCTCACCGAACAACATTTGACAGATCATTAAATGCCCTTGGATTAAATGAATGTTTAAAAATATAACAATACTGTCTGTCGATATCGGCATGTTTTCGGGTGAATATCGTTGGAAAGCACATGACACAGCATGTCATGCCATGCTATGTTATGATGAGCATTTGATGAGTTATGAGTATTTGACCACATTTCTTTAAAGGTTAACTGACCTATGCTGATGTACAATAGAACCTCGGTTAGCGTCCGCCCCGGTTAAAGTGTTTTACAGTTATCGTCCACAATTTACGCCAACCTTTGCCTCGGTTCGTGTGGTTTCTCCAGCTGGTGTACAATACGGCGCACATCTTGTCGTGTTAATACACTGCATGAGTCCATCTGTGTTCTTAATGTATTTTTTTAAATGACAAATCGTCCTTCCTTGTTAGCATCCTATTAGCTAGCTAAACAAAACGGCAACCGGAACCGGAAGTGAGCTACGTTACGTTGCCCGTCTACGATGTCATCAGCGGTTGACTCTTAAAACGTGAAACGCGAAACACGTTTTTGTGGTTTTACAATTGTAGTTTTACATTGATAAAGCAATTCTAAATGTATAGAAGTGATGAACGAAAGGCATAAATGAACATTTAAGGTTACCTTTATCTTCACTGAAGACCTTAAAAGTGTGTTTTGTGTTAACATTTTTGTCTTTCTGAAAAAAATCCATTCGGTTCACATCCATTTCCGAACCACGGTTCCACTGTATTACAGCAAGTTGCACTGTTTTATCACAGCATCTGTAATTGTCACATCAAGCAGACTCACTTTTCCTTTACTGACAAAAGAGGATTTTCTTTGTATAAGTGTGTGTTCGTGTGTCACCTTGTGTGTGTAGCGGACATGTGTGTTCTGCCCCGTGGCGACCAATGTGTCAGTCACGTTGGTGCTTCTGATTCCTGCCTCAATATCACCACACCACTTCACCTGCAGGTGCCGTCCACTTCATCTGCCACGCGCCCGTCTGTCTCCTCACAGGAAGGAAAGCAAGTGTGGAAAAATGTCCCTGAAAGAGATTCACCAATCAGGATACAGTAAAACCATATGAGTACCTCGGAGGCAACACTCGTTTTTTTTAACATCCATTTTTTTTTTTTCCCCCTGTCCTGTCCAGCCTTTAAAGCAGATAGAATTGTATACCTAAATGCCGTCAAGTGCTCAACAGATTTACTCTGCCAGAGAGAAGTGTGATATACACTTCCCCTGTCATACAAAATTTATTCGACCGCATTCGGGGGGGGGCGAGAGGGGACAAAAACAAAAAAAAGAGAGACAAGAGACAAGGACAACAGCAGCAACAACAACAATTGTGACAGAACAACAGAAACATACCGAACGACATCAGCAAATAAATGTCCGTGACAACTATAAAGACGAACAAGGATAAAGGACAAATCAATATCAACAACCACAATGACAAAGCTGTCAATGACAATCAGACATAATAGCAGTCATGAAATGATGACCTATGACAGTGATCACAATGACAATACTGCATTGAAACAGTCGCACACAATAGCAGTCATGAAATGATGAATTATGATAGTGATCACCATGATAATACCGCATTGAAACAGTCACACATAACTGTAGTAATGAAATGATTATCCATGATAGTGAATAGAATCAAAGTTACTGTAATGCACATCATTGTAAAAAAAAAAAAATACATATACACACATATATACATACATACACATACATAAATACATATATACATATATATATATATATATATATATATATATATATATATATACACATATATACCGCACATACACACATATATATATATAGTCATACTGCTGAAATCACCGTCGCTGTAATAAAACCAACAACATAATAACACCCTGGATAACTCAGTGAGTAATGTGGGGAAGTACGTATGTACTGTGAGTGTGCATATGTACAGGTATCTCTGTATGTAAGGAAGACTTCATATATATATAAAGGTGCAGGAATGTGTGGGCGTGTGATTGTCACTGAGAGTGCATGAAAGGAAAGGGGCCGCCTTCCACCTCCCAGAGAGCCCCGCCCCAAATAGCAAGGCCGGGCCCCGGCCGCCAGAAGGCCACCAGGCCCATAGGGGCAGGCAGCACAAAGAACAGTGCCCCAAGAGCCAGCCCAGAGAGCCCCCCCCCCCCGGGAAGACCAGTAAGGGGCCGAAGAGAGGTAATCCCAGCCAAGGACAGGGCGCCAGCGGGCCGGAGGACTGCCAACCCCCGAGACCAGCGAGAGATCACACCCCACAAAGGCAGACGGGTACCGGGGGCCACAAACCGGCAGGCCCAGAGACGCCTCCACAGCCGGAAAGAAGCCCGCCCGCGCCGGAAGCGCCAATTCTCCCCCACCGCCACCCCCACCCCCAGGGAGCGGAGCCCGGCCCGCCCCGGGCCAACCCCCGCCCGACCCCCGACACAGGGCCGCCCCGCCAAGGGATGCAGGAGGCACACCCTCCACCCACCCGGCGGAGGCACGGGCGGCAGAGATGTATCGCCCAGCACCTGACCCCACGGAGCAAACCCCTGTATGCCCCCCCCAAATAAATAACTAAAATAAATAAATAAATAAAAATACACACACGCACGCACATACACACTCCTACGCACCCACACACACGCACATAAACGCTCCTACGCACAAACACACCCCTATGCGCACGCTCATACACACTCTTACTTACTCAAGCGCGCACACACACACACACACACACACACACACACACACACACACACACACACACACACAGTGGTCGACTGCCCGACACCCGGAAGCCCCACCCTATCCCCCGTTGGTAACCCAAGGAGCAGCGGAGCCGGGGACCCCGGGGTCCCAGACATACGATTCAGAACCCAGGGGCGGAGAGCGCAGACCGCCGGGGAGCAGGAAGACACCCGGCCACACCCCCCCAGCGGTAGGACGCCGCCAGCGAGGCAGACAGGGGAGTCAGCGAGGAGGAGAGCGGGAAACCGAGCAGGCAGGCGGGAAAACGGGCGAGCAGCCAGGCGAACCACCACACAGCGCCAACCGAGACCCGCGGGCCAGCAAACCCCGAAGAGAGAGCGGGAGCACCACACCCCAAGCCGCAGGGAGGCCAAGCACCAGCGCCGAGAAGGCGAGACCAGCAGCCGACCAGCCGACGGCCCCCACATACCACCAGAAGCCAGACCAGCCACATGCCACCAGAGCCGACAGCGCACCACCCGCGCACCGGAGCCCCACCCCCGACAAGCCCACAGACAGACCGGGGGAGGCGAGGACACAGACAGCGGCCCGGCAGCGCACAAAGCGCAACGGCGACAGACGCCCAAGCGCCCGGCAGAGCACGACCCCCCCCAGCGAGCCCGGCCCCAGGGCACCCGCCCCCCCACCCCCACCCCGCCACCCAGGCCCACAGTACCCGCAAGCATGACCAAGCCCCAACCCACCAGCTGGCCCGGCGCCCCAGCAGCCGCCACAGCGCAGCAACCACCGGCCGCCGCGACAGCACACGGGCCACCCGAAGCACCAGCACCGCCCCCCGGAGACCGCCGAACCCGCCCCAAGAGCGCAGAGGCGCCCGCGGCACGTGTCAGTCCAGGGGGGGCACCGCAAGCCGCCCCCCCCGGCGCAAGCCCCGGCATCAACAGGCCCCAGAGGGCCACCCCAGGGAAGGGCAGGCGAACCAGACAAGGGCACCCCACAGGCCAGGCCGCCCCGGGCGAGCCACCGCGACGGCCAGGCCCCCGGCCACACCGCCGACCCTGGCGGGCAGACGCCGAGGTGCACGAGGCACCCCAATCCAGCCCGCCCCACCCGTGTATGTGATAAGGTGTGATAGTGTCTATGATGCAATTAAAAAAAATAAATAAATAAATAAAATAAAATAAAAGAGGATGGTGTATCTGTGTGCATGTATATGGAGTGTATGTGGATGATAGCTAATGATGCAATTAAAATCGGGGGACAGCTGCCGCTCGGAGGGCCCCTCACCTGGCCAGCCCCCCCAAACCCTAAGTGTCTACTCTGCGATTAAAATTGGGGGGCAACAGGTCAGTGGCACAGCAGGAGCAAAGGAGCCCCGCAAGGCAGCTCCCCTCCCCAATCACGCCCGACCGTAGGCCACCCCCCAATGTCCTATATATATGTGAGGTGGTGCAGTGGCACAGGAAGGACGGGGGCCCCACACCCCAACGCCGCCCAAACCGAGCAGGGGGGGGACCAAGGACACATGACCGACCGGCCGCCCACCACAGCCCAGGCTCGGGCGTGCCGCAGGACACACCACAGGCCCTACCCGGCCCGCCAGGATGCCCAGTCCGGCCCACCCAACCCCCCAGAGGCGATACCCCCAGTGCCCCCCAACACCGGAGCCCCACCGGAGGTAGCGTTCACAGCGCCACCCCCAAACCGCCAAACACCACGGACAAGCCACACGCCCCCAAGGCAGATCCGACCGCCACCAGGACAGCGGGAGCCGCGCCCACGCGCCCCCCGCATACCACCACGGCCGGCAAGGGAGCAACACCACGACGACCACAAGAGCACCGGACCCCACATAGAGCGGAGCACGGCCGCACCCACGAAGCACGCAGGCCAGAGGCGCCAGGGAGGGACAGAGAAGCAAGCACCGCACGACCGGGCCCGCGAGAGGAGCGGCCCCCGCCCGGCGCCCAAGCAGATGCCCCCGCCCGCCCCGCCCACCGCCACGCCACAGACCGGCCACCGCCCCACCCCCCGCCCATCCACCAACACGCCAAGGGGGAAACCCCGGAGGGAGGGAGACAACCGCCGGCCCGGAAGCAAGGACCAGCCCGACACCAGCAGGCAGCAGGGACCGCCCGCCAGCCCCCCGCCAGCCCGACCCCCAAGCCCCCGGCCAAAGCCACCCCCCGACCGCCCCACCCCGGAGCAAGCATCCTCCCGCCGATCCCGGGAAGCACCACGCAGATGGACACCACGCCGCCCGCCCCACCGCGCAACCCGCCCACGGCCCCCACACGCCCCGCCCACCGAGCCACAGCGGCCCCGTCCCTGAGGGGAGAAAGCAAGGGATCCCCCCCACCCCAGCACCACGCACCCCCCACCCCGAGCCCAAACCGCACATCCGCGACCCCCACCTCCGCGCCCCCCGTCACCCGGGGGACAGCCACAGGCGCCGGAGGATAACAGGCAGCTCCCACCTATCACACATACACCACACACATAAATCAGCGAAATAAAATAAAATAAAATAATTTTTAAAATAATAATTTTTTAACATCCATTTCCAATATCAGCTACCCACTCGGTGAGGTTTCATAACTTAAATTGAATGTGGTGTTGTGTGACCCTCGGGGGGGCGGGGTGGCCTTGTGTAAGACATCCACTGGGTGAGGTAACCCACTGACTCTGATTACATTTTTTACTGGTGTGTGTGGTTGTGAGTGCATTTTGTGGCTTTGGTCCGATGAGGTGATGTCACACTCCATTATTCTCAGATTGCCCTCATGCCGCAAGTGTGTATGTGTATCCACAGAGAACATGTCAGGAGGGACGGGCCAGGGGCCGCTGCCATCAGCAGCACAGGAGCAGAGTCTCCTCTTGTTAAATTACTCAAAGGACGGGAGGCGAGGAGGCTGGAAGAAAGGTTAGACCACACAGTTCCCCCAAAGGTCTCTGTCACATCGGAGGTGCGCCACCATCTTCCCGTACAACACATTGTATTAGACACAGGTAGAAACGTTCTCGTTAAACCCCAGTTAGTGACACTTCTTATTATTATTTCACCGTTACATGACTTGCTCGTGTGAAGATGGACAGCTAATTGACATTAAAATGCAAACAGCACAATTCTTATACACTGGGGTCAGCTAATGTCCTTCTGCAATGTCATAGTGCAGCAAACAATGCTAATGGTGCTAATGACGTCATTATTTATGCATGGATTTGAATGCAATCAGGAACAAGTGTTTGGCTTGGCCAAAATTGATGCGCTATACTTTACTTGGCCTAAAGATAGTAGTCACTTGTTTCTTGCAGTTAATTGGTTCCAGACCCGATCGTGGTAAGTACATTTCTGTATTCCTGATTCATAAATGGGAAATGTTCGTAGTTAGAGTTCGGGTTAGGCATCGTTTGAATTTGACCAATTCTGTGTCCGATTCCGATTCTTTGTTTTGATTCTGCTTCCTAACGATTCTTGATTCTGATGCTTTTTAGAGGCAGGTTCATAAAAGTTTGCCTGGTTTAAATGAGGGCGCTAATCAGAGTTCTTTTTGGATGAAACATCTCAATGAATTATTTAATGATATGAACTTTTTATCGGCTTTACTATGGATTTCTTACAAGGCCTTTTTCAACCAGTGAAGAAATATGAAAGCGTTCAACTTGAATATAAATGTTATGAAGTTTCTATTTAACGGAGTACACGTTCACAAAATATGTTTACCTTTGAAAAGTACTTTACTTTATTTGCTGCCTCAATGTTGGTGTAAGCAATTTTTTATGAAACCCTTATTTTGTGAGTCCCGGCTAAACAGGATATAGCCGAAACCACTCTTATTTTGAAGGTCGGAAGTGTGTTGTGAGAGTTGAGAAGTTCCCTTGACTGTTGCTAACAGAGACTTACTGTGCAAATGAATAAACTTGCCGTAGCCGTAGCCCCCGTCCTTTATTACACCCAACTTCAACATCAGCTAGCATCCTGAAACCCTGGGTTACATTGGCAGGAGACAGACGTCATTGATTCTTTGACTTCCCTGATTCTGACTGCTTCGAGGAAGTCCGACGTAGGTGCTGTGTTATGCTGTGTTATGCTGTGTAGGTGAATGTGTGAACATTAAGCATGTTCACCATGCACCCTCCTTTGAATGATGTCGTTGCACTGAGCCGACCGCTTTTTTTAATGAAGTTAATCCAACCATTTTAGCCGCTTCTTCGCTGGTGCTCGAGGCAATTTCTTCCGGTCGGCGAGCATCGAATCTAGGAATCGAAATAAAACTATTTGAATGATCCTGGGAGTATCGGAATGTCAGTCCCAGTTCCCATCGATGCTCGAGACTCGATGCCCAAACCTAGTGAGAGCATAGAAAATCTGTTTCGGACCTTCTAAATACATTTTGTAACATTATTAGAGCCCTCTAGACATGAACTAGCACCCCTATAGTGACCTTTACATTTGTATTACCCAATATAATAAACATTATAACAGGAAATAAGACATTTAAGACATCAATAAGACTTGAGCTTGTGTGTGTTCCCTAGGGGAGCAGAGTGGGTGGTGGACAGGACTTGACGTCAGGGGTTCAGGGATGAGTTTCATCTTTTTATGATCGCATCAGTATCTCATGTTTTTATTAGGGATTTTTTAAGGGATTATTGTGCCTGTTGTGAGATAATTCAAACCTGTAATAAAAGCCTGTTGTTCCGGTCATCAAATCAGGTGATTGTATGTCTTACCGAACATTACAGTAACATTACTGACACCAGGTGACTACTACTACATCAACGTCTTTGAATGCGTCTGTTAAATGCCTTATATTTGTATTTTACTTCATTCAGCTTGAAAATGCTTCATTTAGGCAAATATAGCTTTAATATGCATATGTTTTGACTAATTACAGGCTGTGTTCAACCACAAAACTGCATGATTTAGTAATTAATATGTTTTGGAAAAACCAAAATGGAGTAAAAGCACAAAATTTGAACCAAAAAATGACAAGAGAAGACTGCATTGGACTTTTTCTGCAAGAAAACCAAAGGAATGAACAGAAAAGCAATACTCCATATGGTCAGGCTTACACAGGCTTAGCTGGTTGGTAATGCAAGTGTGAGGTGCGTATCCCTAGACTGAAATAGCTGTTCAAGAAGTGAGAAAAGCACCTGCAGGTGTGCACATACTGTACGTTTATAGGAACAGCACATGGACAGTGCAGCAATGAGTCATCACACCTCACATCTGCTCCGGAGTGATAAACCATCACTCTTTCGGAAGCAATCGTTACAAGCCAAGAGCAGACAGATTATTAGACATTAGCGATTCCAATAACTGACTCAGCGAGGATGATGTCAGTCTCTCCCGTAGGGAATCTGGTTGAACCGTGATGTCATGGGCTCCTGTTAATCATATCCGGGGCTCTTCATTAGTGCACGGGTGCCCGACTGGATTGCAGACATGCACAATGGATGATGTCATCTGTCTCACTTGGCGCTGGCCCAGTTGTGCTGTGGGCGCTGGCGGTGCAAACAATGACCCACTAGTGAGACGCAAGTATAGCTGATTTTCCCTCAATGGTGTTCATCTTTCACTTGGAAATTCAACAATTCGGCATCGACAAAGACCAGACTACATTACAAGACCTTCCTTCCATGCATCCATCTTCTGTGCCGCTCATTCTCATGAGGGTCGCGGGGTATGCCGGAGCTAACTTTGATCGAGAGGCGGGGTACACCCTGGACTGGTCGCCAGCCAATCACAGGGCACACATAGACAAACAATCGTTACGAGACCTGGTTTTCCAAAATATACGGTACAGTAAGGTGCAAAAGTCATAGGTCATCCCTTGTTTTAATGACAGCAGGAAACGATGACAACGGCATTAATTATGCATCCGTTCATTTAAGTGTAAGAAAGTAATAGAGATTTTCTTTACATGATTGCTTTTAAATGGTGTGCATTGCATAGAAATGTCACTGTTTGCAACGCAAGTATCATTACGTACGTGACACGTAAGAGTAGGGAAGATCAAATTAACTATTTTCCAATCTCGAATTTTATAATTTTCCTCTGTTTTTTGGTGTGTTTTCTGGTTGATATAGTTATTTATGGTAATCAAAAAAAATGAAAACAGCAAATCTAATGCAGCTGAAGAGCGTTGCACTTCAACAGTGTATTATTATTTTTTTGTACTTTTGATTTGATTTGTATGATTCGTTTTTTGCTAAAATGTTGCCTTGGTTTTCGCACACTGTCTGTTTTGTTTTTTTTCATTATTGCACATAACATACTAGTCTGTACTGTTTCGCAAAATAGAGTACCCAAAGTAAGCACCTGTGCGTTGCTGACTGGCTGTCCGTGCGTTTTTTGTTTGTTTTTTTGACTGCGACATCTAAATAAGGCCCCATGGGGCCAAAGAATGTTGCGAGTGTCAGCGCTTTGATAAAGAAGGTGAGGAGCACTATTGACTTTCATCTCGCCAGGAGGTCATTCATCATTATTTCACATTGTTTTCTGCAAGTAAGACTATAATTATCTTCCTATAAAATGTATTTTTGTTCATATTTTTGGGTAAAGTGGATTTACGAAAAACTGCTTCAGTTTTGGTACGTTTCAATTTTGGTCTGACCTTTTCAAACCAATGAATGAAAACGAAGGCACCAATGTGTATCGTTAGTTTATCTGTTTATATGAGGTATTCCAGGCTTGTAGTGAGGCAAGCAGGGTTCATTTGAAACATAATAGTTACCCTGATGAGATGGCATCAAAATTCTCACTTGAAACTACCATGCAAATGTCATACAGCAAGAAATTAAAATGTCCTGCCTCACCAGGAGGAGGAGGAGGATGACAGTGAATCACGGTCAGAAGGCACCATTGTGCTCTTTACGTCCTGTAAGCCTCCATCCAAAGAGTAAGTGGTGTTGAGCAGAGTGTGTCGCACTTCGAAACGTAAATGGACGCACTCGGCGTACATTGTTGTGTCTGCACTGCTGTCGTTTGTCATGGGAAGCCTCTTGCCGGGTCTCACCTCACCTTCTCGCCTCTCTGGCTCCATCAACAATCTAAGGTGACACAGATAGAGACAGAGTATTTTGGCAAAGAAAATCCATCTGTCACCCTGGCAACGGCGGAAGGTGGGAGGGATATTATCCAGCAGAGGCCTGTCAATCATGTTGTCTGCAAGGGGCGTGTGTGGTTGGGATGTGAGAAGGTGGAAAGAGGTTTAGTACTGACAGGAAGAAGGAAAAATATAGACTTTGTGTCCGTAAGGATGCAGTACAAAGTGAGCTGAGGTGAGTCAGGCCACTTTTCATTAAGAAAATGTAGCATTCAAATTTTACTGTTTTAGATTCTCCTTATGATTCAATGACAAATGATCATTTTTAAATGGAGTCCATCTAGGGAAAGGCCTTTAAAACTCTTTTTATGTTGCACCTTGCACAACCTAAGAGAGGTTCTAATTTCATGATATTTTTGAAGTTGTTTCTTTTGTAGTTTGCACCGATTTGTCACACGTTTTGATCATCTTATTTAGCTACCTGCATACATGCATGTGAGGCCTTTTAGCATGGAAAGGTTTAGATAGCAGAGTTAATTACATATGAAGGAAAAATGTCTGTCAGTCACATATTTGGGAGGAAGTCAATAAAGACACCCACCCACCGAGATTTGAAAGCTTCTGGACTAACGGATTGGAGAATGTACAATACCGCGGGTTCGGTTCTTTTACGAGTACATGGCGAAATGACGGACAAAACCTGGACTTGCAAGGTCAACTTAAAGCAACAGTCATTTGTAATTTCACTTTAAGATGACGACTCCAAATTCCTTCATTCATTTTGATTGCACCAACTGGCAATAAGGATAATTGTCTCCGTTGTCATTGTCATGGCAACCTTGGGTCTCCTTCTTCAGCTATCAATAATATTGATGAAGCTATGATGTCATGGGAAGATAATAGCACTTACTAAGCATCCAGGATAATTTAAGCCATCAATACTCAGAATCTACATTTGCAAGGTATATGGGAATTGCTATGTAATACTGTGTTGACCCGGAACAAGACGGCATTTTTCTCTGAAAAACAGAGTTTGCAAAGCAACAGGTGGAGCCAACTAACTCCTCTCGGTCATCACAGTCATGCATTTCAAATTGTTTTCTGCATGTAAAACTATAATTGTAAAACTATAAAAATGTGTTTGGCTTTCTGGAACAGATTAATTGGATTTACATTATTTCTTATGGCAAAATTGTATTTGGTTAAGGTCCATTTCGGTCGGAGTTGGACCTTCTGGAACAAATTAATGACTCTAACCAAGCTTCCAGTGTGTATGAAATGATGATGATCACATACTGTAAGTAAGCAGGTCTTGCAATGTACTCTTTAAAGCGGGGGTCTCAAACACAATTCACCTGGGGGCCGCTGGAGGTAGGGTCGGACTGAGGCTGGGCCACATCAAGTATTGGGAGTAGGGCTGGGAATCTCGGGGTACCTCACGATACCACACGCGATACATGGCTCACGATAACAATTATATCTTGATACAGACATAGGGTGAATCAAATAAGTAAATAAATAACGTCACAGTTTATATTTTGCTGCATTCAGCTGGGATAGGCTCCAGCTTACCCGTGACCCTAATGAAGACAAGCGCTATAGAAAATGGGTGGAATTTTTTTTTACCACATTTTGTAAGTGACTCACTCTTAGTTCAGTGTAGGCTCATGAGTGCATCCTACGAGTAACACTGGCTTGTCGCGGGCCGCAAAATGTGACTCGGCGGGCCGCAAATGGCTCCCGGTCCGCGAGTTTGAGAGCCCTGCTTTAAAGCCTCTCTAGGGTTGAAATGTTGCCTTTTCCTGGTCCAATGAGTACATCTCATGCATCATTGAGTAACCTTGAGTTTGAACACAAGCTGTGATGTTCAACAACTGCCACTGGGACATGACGCCTCCATGTTCATATGCTCCAAAGTCTCGTGAGATACATGATGGATGAAAGCTGCCAACGCGGATTGGGAGAATTCCACAATGACCTCGTATGATCCAGTCATCCTTTCGCTCCGTCTCAGTGTCAAGCACAGACGTGACGCGTGTCAGAAACTGTCAGGCACAAACACGCCTTTTCAACACGCTCACGGCCGAGGAAAAGAATTCCAGCGTAACAACCTACGTGCAGCAACAATTCACAGGGACGTTTGACAAACGAGACAACACATCTCTTCCACTTGTGTCATGATAAATATTGCAGCTGACATAGTTTGCAGTTGTCTTCCATGGAGGGGCTCATAAATTGAGATGTCAAATATTCCCTCTGTTGTCTGCAAACAAAGCAGCAATGCACTAAGCCTGAAGATTCCTAAAAATCGAATGAGCGGAAATCTCTATTAATACTATTTAGAGAGGTTAACTTGAGATTTATCAGAGCGCCTCATTCTAGTGTCTTTTGGAGAAAGCGTTTACACATTTGACTCTGTGTGGTCTTGTAATCGCTTGCACCCTGCTGGTCTCAAAACCACAGGGAGAATAGCTTTCATATAACCAGGGGCTTCCAGCCCGATGAAGGAGCTGTGCTCGGGGCCCATGAAGCACCAAGCACACCCACTCACCATGGGGAGTCTTCAGCAAACAAGAGCATTAGGAGAATCTCTGCTTGAGAAGTCAGCATGTGATCATTTTGTGATGCATTTTCGAGGTAATAATGTGTGGAAAGTGAGTCCCTTCATTGAGGATGGTTGCTGTCCTCTTTCTTTCGTAGCTGTTTAGGATGAGCCTGTTGTCATGAGAATTTCATAGGAATTCAGACAGAAAGTAATTACACCGTATGTAGTCAACATCTGGAACATCTAAAGTTGATTCCCCGGCGGGAGAACAATCCCAAAATGCACGTAAAAAGTATTCCTCTCTACGCTGTCACATAAGACATCTGCGTATCTCAGACAGCAAGTACTGGTGATGGAAAAGAGGAAACCTGATGACAACCTTGCAATCAAACACAGTGGAACCTTGGTTAGCATCATTCATTCATTCCAGAAGGTCCAACTCTAACCGAAAAAGAAACGCTAACCGAATCGATTTTTCACATCATGTAAATCCAATTAATCCGTTCCAGAAAGCCAGAAAGGTGAACACAAAACATGTTTTTTTAGTTTTACTAATTTAGTTTTACATCCAGAAAGCGATTTGAAATGAATATAAATACATACCGTATATATAAATGACGACTGAAAGGGTTAAATGAATATGTATGGTTTCTTTTACCTTCATTGAAGACGTGATTTTTGACGACAGTCCCTAAAGACACGATGTGGCAGCGAAATCGACCACCACCATCTTCCTGTTTTGACATGAGTTGTTTCTTGAATTCAGTAGTTTGCGCCGCAATACTGTAACCCAAAATGGTCGTGCCTTTGGGAACAGTCGTCTTCACTTGAGGAAAATGTAACCTTAAATCTTTATTTAGCCCTTTTATTCATCATTTCTGTGCATTTACAATTGTTTTATGCATGCAAAACTATCATTCTAAAACTATAAAAACGTGTTTTCTGTTAATATTTTGGAGTCAACCGCTGATTGACATCATATACGGTCAAATCAAGGCAAAACTGAGGTGGAAATTTTCTACGTTAACCGAAAACACACAAAACGTGGCGGACGCTAACCGAGGTTCCACTGTGCATAATGACTAAAGGCTTCATTATGCTACAGCACAGTCAACAGCTGGCGTTTTGATCCTGTCGCAGCTCTTCGGCAGGGACTTAGCACCTGACTTGCAGTTCTCTGCCGATACACTAGGGGCAGAGTGAGAAACCACGACGACCATGTGGAATATCAGGCACTTTTACTGTACATCCTACGTTCCCAAAGAGGGGTACCCCCACGGGGTACACCATTTGTAAAAGGGGGTACGTGAATTAAAAATGAAAAAAAAAGCACCCAACACTGACAATTACGAGTGCACCTGAACGCATCACGCCGCAAGGAGAACGGAGCAGAAAGGAGACAGAGCATGAAGTCGCTCATTGCTCTGTGTGCGTCATATGAACAAATAAGTTTGATGATTATTTTGTGAATGAAAGAGTGTTTAATCTTGGAGATTTCACTTACATTGCTGTTCCAACCCCTGCACGGCGCACTTTTAGTGGGGATTCCACATTCCGTGAACTCTGGATGTCTGTATAGTAGCTCTACAAATAGGACTGAAAATGTAATGTAGCATGCGATGTCACTTTGTAAAGACACGCTACCTGCATATGCACTTACAGGACACCACGTCAATGTGCAGGCGGTACTTGTGGATGTAGAAGTTGATGTTTGGAAGTATTGTGTCATAACAATAACAAGACATGCAATAACAGTGCTGTGTCCTGCCATTGATGTGCTTGGCTATGCCCACACGCGATACTGAACATGTACATGTTCTCTGTTTTTACAGACAACATTTACGTAAAAGCTTCAACTCTTCAAGCCTGTTTTATTTATTTTTTTAGTTTTCAGGCTGCGAAACACTGCCCCTTAGCTCATGTACCAGAGAACAGATATCCAACTCTTGTGTTTCTCTGACTACTAATTCCAAAGTACTGTGCCAGGCTGGCAGAGTCACCCAATTTGCCCTTTCCTCGTCCACCACCGCAAAAGAAGACTCTTTTGTCACATTATCCTGTTTATCCCTCCATCCTTTGAAAGGGAGGACGGCGGGCCAAGACATTCAGCGACAGAGAGGCGCCTGGGGAAATAAGAAGTGAATGTTCAAGGGTGGCAGTACAGACTGAGCTGCATGGCATAAGTAGTTTTGTGCTCCAAACAAGTGGCAGGAGACAGCGAAGGTCCTTCCACTCTCAGAGAGGCAAAGCATCCAGACCTCTTTGCAATGAAGCCATTTGAGCCCCTCCAGCTTTTCACTGCTGCTATCTCTTTTCACTCTCACTAAACATGTCTGTCCTACTGAGCATGGCGGAGGCCAAGCCACCTGAAAAGAACTTAAAATGACCTCTTTGTCCTTTTGGACAACCGTTTCGTAACGCTACGCTGACTGACACGTTCATTTCTTTGACAAAATTCTGGCCTTTCTCAGAGGTGGTGTGGCAAACGGAAATGTACACTCAGCAAAAATATATATCCATCTTTCGAACTCGAAGAGTGTCAGGAAACAAGCCGGTGCAACCCACCTCCTTCGCTTGGATATGAAGAAATAGCCGCAGACACCAACGAAGAAGAAGCGGCTCAAAAGTTTGGCTTAACGTCATCAAAAAAAGCGGTCGGCTCAGTGCAACATTTGCAACGCAATGACATCATGCAAAGGAGGGTGCACGACCAACACCTCCTGATTTATGGTGGAGAAATTCCTTGTCTTTGACGTGTTACATCGGACTCCTCTAAGCAGTCAGAATCAGGAAAGTCTGACATTAAATGACGTCTGTCTCATGCCAGGGTAACCGAGGGTTTCAGGATGCCCGCTGATGTCGTGGAAGTTTGTTGTAAATAAAGAACAGGAGCCCCAGCTGCAGGATGGAAGTTTATTCAAGTGCACAGCACCTCTCTTTTAGCAACAGTCAAGAGACCTTCTCAACCCACACAACACACTTCTGGCCTTCAAAATAAGAGAGCTGTGCACCACATTGAGGCAGCATACAAAGTAGTGCTAATGTGGTAGCTCAATTCAATTATCTAGCTAACATTAGCCCGTGTACTTTTCAAAGGCCTTTCACAAGTTGTTTGACATTCGTCCCCCAAGTAAGTGCAGGTTTCAGTGCACACACTCACTGACACATAAACAACAGCATATGTGGAAATGTTATTTCATGATCTTTTCAAAAACATCTTTTATAAAAGTCTACTCCTGTGGAACATTTATCTTCAAGTTGAATGGTTTGATATTTATATACTGGTTGAAAATAGCCCTGTCAAAAATTCATCGTAAAGTTGATCAAAAGTTCATAGCATTAAAAATGAATGGAGAAGTTCAGACATTTCATCCAAAAAGAAGCTCTGGTTAGCGCCCTCATTTAAACCATGTAAACTTTTAAGACCCTACCTCTTAAAAGCATCAGAATCTAGAACAGTCAGGAACCGGATCGAAAGGCGAAATCGGAATCTGAAGCGGAGTTGTTCAAATTCATGCTGCAACATGACGTGATGGCCATGGATGAATGGCATAACAACAAATTCTTTGCTTATGCAAAGCAATTGTTGCAGCACCTTTTCGGGTGGCGGGTCGCAGAGCATCTTGGAGGCGCAGATGCTGGATGTGGACGTCCTGGGCTGGTGTGGTTGTGAAACCGCTTGCCAAATTGTCTGATACGGCCTCTGAGATGGTTTATGGTAGAGAAATGAATATTCAGTTCACGTCAAAGTCATCATGCAAATACCATACTGTGAGGTCAGATAAGATAAGTAAAGCCTAATTAACTACAGATCAATTAACTATGCAGACACTTGTCTGCGATGGTGTGACGTACCATATAACTATAAAATCCTAGCACGCAGAGCACAAAAAGGATGAGGATGCAAGTGATAGTGATAGAGGTTTTCAGCTGAGAATATATTTAACACATCTCTGTGTGGAGTCCACCTATTCTGGCTGTGCTTGTGTGGGTTGTTGTCCAGGTACTCTGGCCTCCGCACACGTCCTAAAAACATGCATGCCAGGCTAACTGGATAGTCTAAATTGCCAAACGTGAATGTGAATTGTTGTTTTGCAACCAATATTTTCAGCGGACTGTATAAGAAGTCTGCTCCCAGAGAGAAGTCTTTGGCCTTACGGGGTGTGCCAAGCTTGTTGAGCAATGCGATGAAGTGAAAAGTCTTCACCACCTCCATACATACTCATCTTCATTTGCATGAATTCTGTCAGTAAGAGTCATTAATTATTCACTGCGAAATGAAATAAAATGGGAAAATGATCTTCTTATGTTAACAAAAGCGTTTTGGGTCATCTACGGCAAAACCGCTCAGCTCTGCTCTGCTTAAATATCTGCAGAGTCACCTGCATTCATTAAAATAATCATGGCGCTAATGTAGCTTCTATGAATGCACAGCACTACTCCTGCTGCTGTCAGATGCACATGCACTTCCCTTGGTTGTTTCTCCATGCAGAAGCACTAAGCAAGAGCTTCTAATAAAGGCGAAATGTGGGTGTTATATTCCCCTTGCAAATCAGCTTGGAAAGGAAAAAAAAAAAAGAAAAACGGAAAAGAGCAAACAAACACTGATACTTTGTAAGTGTGAAAGCTCCGTCACAGATAATGTCGCAACACCCTCGCTGTGTAATTTGAGCGTGTGAGGGGAGAGAAGCAGTTGCAGGGATGAAATAGTTGAGTTAGCGTGTGTGTTTGTCTGCAAAGACTGTTAGGCTGAACTTTATCCGAGGTCCAGATGTGTCCCTAGAACCTGTTTATGAGCACCAAACCTGAAAAATCATCTCCCTCGCTTGTTTGCTCCACGTTTGAGAGAAGAGGCACTGAAAAGGTTGCTTTTCATGTTCCATTTTTTATGGCGTCATGGAGGAAAAAAGCACCTTCCTCCTGGACATGACAGTGCCTGATAGGAGAGCTCATCCCCCTCGCTAGATGAGCCCACACTGTGGATGTGCCCATCACTTCACGCCACAGTGTTTTTTTACCACAGCACCACAACCAGTAAAGAAAAGATGCCTGCAGATAATAGAACAGCAAATGTGTTAACTATAAAAAATACCAAACTAGAAACGGTCCCTGGTGTGTATGTTCCATTTTTATAGTGAAATTAAATGATAAATGTCGGTGAGGGTGTGATCAAGTTTGTTTTTCCATATTGTTTCTCTAAAGCATCCACTTTTACCTCCAGCCCATAAATTAGTTTGCAAAGTGGGGCATTTTCATTCAAGTCCTTAATGTGTTTCATTAAGGATTTCATGTTGTCATGCTGTTTATCTGTTTTGTTGTTTAGCGCCTTGCTATTCACAGAGCTCTCCTTCCTTGTGTCAATCAACATCACGATTATCTCCCATGGTGTACCTGCTTCTTGGCTTTCTCTGACGGTGCCTCCTCATCCTGGCGCCGTTCGGCTGGAGCGTTTTTGTATCCTTGTTCAAACATATTGCTCCTCCTCCTCGTCCTCTATGAGCCGAAGATTCGCTTACAATAAATATTCCGTAATGGTGCCCTGTAGCCGCAGTGCCGTCCTTCAGCATGTCCAGAAGTCCAACTTTTGGTGTGATGGCTGGCTTCCTCCTTTGCCTTTTGGGTGCGACTGCAGGTGCCTTTGACGGTGCAGAACATTTCGGCGGCGTTGTGGGTGTTGTCGTGGATAAAACTTGCAAACATACTTCAGAGTCACACTGCTAGCGATCGATCAATCACCGTAGAGCCAGAGAGTGAGTTTTGAAGGCCACCGTACTTCTCGCTCCGTGCTCATCAAAGCCAAAGGGAGTCGGAGCTGATGATTGTGTCACATTCGAAAACGCCTGTAAAGAGTTACAGTCGTATGGATTTGAAGCTTAAATAACATTTCAACCGTCACCATCACATTTGTGCATCCGTGTGTCCTTCCACAAACCAAAATAGCGCATTTAATGTCAATCCTAATGGGTAAAACCAACCTTGCGGACCTCCTAGCTTTAATATGCATTGAATCACATTTAGGGATTTTTTTCCCTGCAATGTCTAAAGCACAAGGCCTGCTCGGGTCCCATATGTCCTAACAAGGACCTCTGCCACAAACAACCTCACATACTTAATTATTTCTCTCACACTGTCCCTTGCTCCCCTCATTTGCTCGCAGTACAACACTTCCTTGCAAATTAATTAGTCCCCTTTGACAATCTACATCTCATCCTCGCAAGAAACAGTGGAGCTGCCAGCCTGAAACCGTTCGACACCCGACTCCCCTAACTCGTCACTCCGGCTTCTTCTGTCCTCTCAGGAAGGACGCGTCTTCCCCCATTGTTGTCTTTAAAGGAGGTTAATGGTATTCATTAACTGCGGTTTCAGTGGAAATACGGCCTGGCTTTGAATGTCAAAGTCTCATTGGAAAGATGACTCGCTCGTCCACAAGGGTGACAGTCAACGAATGTCACTCCGACCGTGTTCCTGAAAGCTTTAACACGGGATGTGCAAATGAAAGCCTCTACGTCTCCTTGTCTTCCCATGAAGGTTTTCTGTATCATCATTTCCAGTGGAAGAGTCCCTTTTTGATTAGGTGACCGGTTAGTCAGCAGAGGTGGGAGCAAGTCAGTGTTTTGCAAGTCTCAAATAAGTCCCAAGTCTTTAATCTCCAGTAAAGACGTACAAGTCCGAGTCAGGTCTCAAGTCGAGACAAGACCAGTCAAATCAAGTCTTAAGTCAGAGGCTTTACATTTTCGAGTCCTTACAAGGTGACACAGCCTTTATAGGATTTTTGGAATCCACAAATTTGTTTAAGGTAGGATAAGGTAGGATGAAATAAAATCAGCTTTTTGTTACTCCTTTTCACACATGTTGAATTGGACCTTCATGTAACGTGCGAAATAAACCAAACTAATAGGGAACCATTTTTAATCATGGATACCAAAGTCACGTCCCTTTCGTTGTTTTATTTTGAAAGTTACGACCGGAAGTGTAGAAGTTGCATTGTTTTTCATGCTTGATGGCTGTGAGTACTCTCTCCTCTCCTGTGTGACTGTGAGCTCCTTCACTGAGCGGACGTGTTGATAACCTCTCTTGTGTCTCGTCGTGGCGCGGAGCAGGACGGTCGCCACGCCTTCAGGGAGGCACTCCGACACGGCGTCAGCTCTCCTCCAGTGTCCGCCGGTGCTCTTCACCTGGCAGGATGTTTTTTTGCTAATTCCAGGAGAAGAACATTTTGTTTCCCGCTTGCATCAATCACGCCTCTTTGGTAGTGTGGCCGTGCTGCTGCCTCTGCGTGGACGCTAGTTACTATTTTGGGGGGATATCACTTGTGTGCTTCGGTCATCATCGGAAACCCGTCGGATGAAGGATGGGGATCACAGTGTAGTGGTGGTAAGTTGTAAATCAATGTTCCCTTTATTACACTGCCCTATTAGAACATTAGACTTACCATTGGGCTTTAAATGTGCCATGCATCAAGATAACTGTCATCCACCGTGGAAACGTGACGATGACATTGAGATGATTGCAGCACTTTATTGTGTTTGGTGTGAGTGTGTGCAGGGCGTGAGCATGTGATGATGCCTTTGTAAGTCAAACACCAGTAAAGATAAAGATAGTGGACATTAATCACCCATGTGGAAATGTAATTGTTCTTTTGGTAATCATTGATGTGGGAGTAGATGCTTGGTGTAAACGCTCACTGGGCACAGCCAATCCAAGATGATGTTTTGGTTGACAATGTCATTTGTTGCATGTTTATCACAGTGGTTGCTTCCTGAGCTTATAAAGGTACGAGAGTGTCAAAATCACAGAAACACTTCTCAGGATGATGCAGTGCATTTGTACAGCACCACAACCATAAATATGCAAATACGCAAATATTTACACCCGTCTCTTGTATTGTACAGGTGCACCTAATGGAAGGCCTTAGGAACCGAAATAATGCACTAAAGCAGTCTTTTCACCCCCAGGCCGACAAATGTACCACAAGCTAAAAGGATTTGTTATCTGTCTTCAGCAGCTTACTGCAAGGTGCAGTGTCACAAACCAGTTAGGTGGGAGGAATTTTAGTCGGGGTTTGCCAATATTACCTGTCAAGCCACTTGCGAGCATCGTTCCCACGCCCTCGGCTCTTCTCAGTCAGGCTGCGCTTTAAGCATCACATTTGTGGAGCTTTAAAAATGCTTCCTGCTGCGGTGGTGCTTCTATGCCACGCTTGAGAAATGAGTGTTTGCTCAGCTTCGCTAGCAGTGTGCGTGCTTCGAGAGAGCTTCTTCTTGCTTTGTGGATCGATTTCAGCCACTGTTGATTAACTACTGTGCAAAAGCATCGGCTTTCTTGTTGGAATGACCTTTGCCACAGCATTTATCGCGAAACGGTAAACAGTGAGTAGCACACAGTAATCTTTAGGGCTCCATTCCACTTTGTTTTCGTCTTATTTACGCATATTTCTTAGATAGTAGTTGTCAAGCACAGTTAGGGCTGGTTTAACTATGGTTTTACATACATTACATACTGTACGCACTCATTTAAGCATCAAAATAATCATCTAAGATGCAATGGTCTAAATTGATATAAAATTGGCAATTGCGCTGCATCACTTTAAATGTCTTTATGATCAGTTATACCCAAATTTGGGTAAGTGAGATTATAAACCATCCAGCTTTGCTATGTAGAATGCATCAAAGAATTTATCCAATTTCATTTAATTGCATTTTGGAATATCGCCCTGCTGTCACATTGCAAAATTTTGCGATTTTGTGAGTCAAAACAAAGCACAGGTGTCCTGAAGAACAGTTTTTGGGTTCATCAACTAAGAATTTGGTTGATTTCATGCAATGGATTTTTGAATGATCGCGTCTGGAAGCAACTGACGCAAACCAGACTGCGCTATGCGGCTGCAACCAGCAGAGGCGCTGTTGATTCAGTCTCAACTAGATTGGAGACCATCACATCAGCAAAGACTACATGAATCTGGTCGACATGACCTAGCATGGAAACAGGAGTTCAGAGCATTCACATACTCTGATTATATTAAAATGTTGAAGAATGATTGAGTCAAAGAACTGATCAGTAATTTTCAACATATTTAATCAAGAAAATTTAGACAAATGCACATCCCTAGTTGGGAGTGTACAGTAGATTCTCGCATTTTGGGGGGCTTACATTCCCGGACTAACGGCGAATGGTGAAGAAACACAAGTGATTAATTAATATGCCCATGACAATGTCTATTCTTGACACACGTATCAACATTTGCAATAAAAGCGACTATTGTAATTATTAGGCCCTGTCCACACAAAAACCTTCCTGGGATTTAAAAAATAATTTGTGTCCACACTGTGCCGAATTAGCAAATAGTTGTATCCAGACGGGAACGGATCACTGGGTGTCAACGATGTAATACACTAGGCACACCTACGTGTGGTGCTGTAAACAGACACACGGACGGAATCACATGGCACGCCAAACTACAAAAGAAGAAAGAACGCATGCACATAAGCCTGTTGTCTTCCGCTTTCTAAGGCTCATCTAGACTTACGACGAAGTAGAAGTACTTCTACGAGTCTTTTTGGAGAGAAAGCCAACACAATATCAGGAGAATGTTGACTGGGGTGAGTCATGTCAGTCCAAATATTCAGATATTATTGGCTTGTCGTCAAAGCTCACATGTGACGGCGACGGGGTGGCGATGTCAACTCTGGAAGCCGTTTAAAAAAAAAAAAAAGTACTGTACTATGTCAGGGCCCCAGAACCACACAGCCACACATGTTGGCCACACATTCAGGAGATCGGGAAGATCTGGGTTCTCCGTTGGGCATCTCTGTGTGGAGTTTGCATGTTCTCCCCGTGTGTGCGTCGGCTTTCTAACAGTGGTACATGTCTACTGTACATTAAAAAAAAAAAAATTATTATAAACTTATGAGAATGAGATGTGTTTTCTGCTGGAGAAAAAGCCTTTTTTGAGAAAACTTTTTTTTTTTTTTACCAAACAGCCACAAAGTTGCAGGGCCGTGAATGTGCGGGGAACTACTGTATTGTAATTCTATCAATGGAGGTGCACATTGCTGTGATAAAAGCGTACACCAAATCTTCTGTTTTTAGTGTTTTCAAATGATGACCTATGACTCAACAGTATGGAAAATGCTATCTATCTTATCATCTTCTGCATTTCAGCTAGTTTCCTTTATCCATTTTGCGGGTCAACCAGTTTACTAGAGTGCGTGAGTCACAACAAGTGTGCAGGTACAGACACACACGTTCCTTCCAAACCTGCACAGAATGCCAGGTGTGCTGTTTATGAGAGTATGAGAGCAGGTTTGCAGAGTGTTTGTGGAGGAAGAGGGCAGGAAGGGAGACATACTAGTAGCTGTTAGTCCGCTTGCACTGACAGCTTTATCGGCGCACGCAAGGTTTATGCTGGTGCGCAGTGTACTGGGGGGGGGCGCGGGTGTGTGTGCGAGAATTCCAATCGTTTATTCCGTAGACATGATAGAAGCAATCAAAACACGACGACAGTATAGCAACGAGCCTATACAGGGAATTGGTGGTCTCAAAGGATTTTGAGACACATCTTTTAATCAATTAATTAATTAATCAATCAATATTTGTCTAAAGAGCCTGTCCTAATCTTAATATTTCATCTTACCAGGCCTTTTCTGGTCCCTTTGCACAAAGCAAAGGCCATTAATGCATGCTTGGGTGGCATTTTAGTTCAGTGGGTTTTCACTATGTTCCCGTACTCTTGTCCATGTAGTTTTTTGTCAGGCAGGAACTGAAATCTTACTTACGTAATCCTAAAAGGAAGCAAATATAATGGTGAAAAATAGGGGAAAAAAGGCCTAGAGTGCATTTTCATCTCATTGTAAAACCTGCTCAGTTTGAGAATATTGTCAGGTATGACAATGCCAGGTGTTGGTGTCAGGTAAACAGGTCATCTTATAAAACCAAGTCATTGGTCGTGTCTTGGTTCACATTGCTGACATTTGTGCAGGTAGCCTGGGATCAATGCTCACTCCATGCCCTGCCCACACCCTGCTGTGCCCCTGAAGAGCCGGATAAGCCGTATAGAAAATGGGCGGATAGACCTTCACGCTGTTTGTGACAATGTCAAAGATCAGCCTGGCAGGTCGAGGTTCACATGTTGCGTGCGTCTGTCAAGGGCAAAAAGCCAATGTAGAGAGAAGGAAAGAAGACAGGCACAATGAGGAATTTTGATGGAATAAAGAGAGAGACGTGGGGGTGCCACAGTAGGGAATTCAACAGGCATCTAATTACCTCCCAACAGGAGGCTGGGCTCCATGGAAACACTCCACACACTAGGAGAAGCGACCATATAGTAGCTGCATTGCTCCACATGGCTATTGACAGTGTGTCTTTATGGATTTGCTAGGCCAAAAAAGCAATGAAATATGATTTGAGCCCGCCGGACTCGTCTAGAAAGCTCTTAACCGTGCATATTGCTGCATCAGACATACAGTATGGCCTACTATGATTCCCTCATCATGCTGAGTGGTGGAAAGGCATTACACTGTATGCAGAAGGATGTAGGATGATTAAATATTGTGATTTTGCCTTCAACCACAAACCAGTGAACGATCATTTTCCTTCACTATTGAAATGGGCTTTCTCTAATCACATTACGTGAAGCAGGAGTTGTGATCAGACCAGACTGTGTATTCTCCCAGCACTAATTAGTGTGCATTGACATCATACATCAGTAGTGACACAGTGCACGGCATCTGCCCACGCTGGTTGTAATGAGGAGATAGATGCGCTATCTGCATGAGAGGAGACGGCCATGATGACTCCAGTAGATGTCTGATGATTAGATATGCATCTGTTAACAGTCTAGGCAGCATATTGCATAGGTTGGTGGAGATGAGCAGAACCAGAAAAAGACTATTAAGGTATTGTATTGTGCGTTTTTTTCCTACACTATGCCTGTTAAGTGGGACAATTATGAATATTTACTAGGAAAATCCACTCCCAGTGATTGTAGATTGGAATGTTTGGACGATTATATGACTCTTTTGCTGTCTCTATGTCCATTGTGAATGACAGATTTAGGCCACTTGCAGATCAGCCTCATTGCCGCCAAGAGCCCCTCTCTGCTCAACTCCAATTATGTGTAAATAACATGTAAGATTGTCCGACGCGTCGCATGTCAGCGAGCCTCAATCCATGTAAGAGTATCATTAGGGAGACCCTCAAAAAGGCGCAGCAAATCATTTCTAGTGTGTATTTTTTCACACATGAACTGTTTTTTAAGTGGTGTCATTGAGTTACGGTGCACTTCCTGTTAGACTGATCATTTTATGTCCTAGTGGATTTCAGTCCACAAGGGGCTGTTTGCACGATTCAGTTCTGAACTAAAAAAAACGGATAACAACAGTGTTATATTGGATGTTTTTATACATAAGAATGGCATTTTTGGAACCTAAAAATCCAAATGTTTGACAGCAGTTCCCACATTATTGAAATTGACAGTGTTACAATTTCAGTGTAATCACTGAAAATGTTTGTCTGTCAAAGCAGAAGACGTGCATGTATAGTAGGCTTCACTGCACATCTTAAACTAAAGCCTGGAGATCTGCCAGCTACGTGTCAGTCAGCTACAGACGTGGGAGTTTCATCTGTTTTTTTTTTTTGCATGTTTTTTTAATATATTTTTAAAAAACCTTGATAGTGTGAAGCTGCGAAATTTGAACCGCGTAGGGACTAAAAAGCGAGTAAAGTACACAGAAGCGGTTGTCATTAGCATTAAAGCTGCAGACACACAAAACAGAGTCTTCCCGGTAGATATTACGAAACACGCTTCAAATACACTCTGAAACTTATTTATTAAACCTATTTAAATTGTTGAAAAATAGTGCAGTGTAAGTATTTAAGTATTCTGTTTTGGCTTACAGGAGCCAAACAACAGGCGGACCACGTTTCTGCAGGAAAGTGTACTTTTACTACACCGCTACTGCATCCAGTGGAGTCAGCCATGCGTATTATGGTCTTTTCTAAAGCGCAAAGTGAAGCATTTTTACTCTGGAGCGTAAACTTCCCCTTCAAGTCACATGGCTTCTCTTTGCATTGTGTTTGTGACTCGGCACTCGGGTCCCCTTCTGATGAATACGTTGAACAAGGATATGTAGCACAGATGGCTGCAATGAAAGTGAAGGTGTTACACTTCCACCTCTTCCAGCCCTTCTATACAAGTCCGTACACATGACCCACACACATGCATGAACACAACTGTGTGTCCACACTTGCACAGGAATGAGGATGTCTTGGCAGCGTGTGGAGGAGGCGTCCCAGTGGTCTTTCTAGTTGGATGGATGGAGCTGGTGCGTGTGTAACAGGTGTCGTATGTGTCAACATGCTCAGAGTCACATTCACGACAATAAAGGGACTCCGGGGATGGGGTGTTCCTGATCATTCCCCAACATGTGTCATACCAGAGCCATGGGAGGAGAATGGGTCTGGGGGTGGGGCTGAAATTTCGCTCTTGTAACTCAATCCTATGTTGGGCTGCTGTGTGGGTACAAGTGTGCAAGCAAGTGTTTTTTTTTTTCTTCAAGGCACAATGAACTCATTTGTTTGGGTGCTTTGCTACTCCCCAAGCAGACACACCACGGACCACAATGGTGAGCTGGGTGGACATATGGCTGCATTATGTGTCCACATTGAAGTGTGACGGTTGTCTTGCTCCCTGTTTGACTTTGGCATTCAGGCTATACCCTTTAAGGCAACAACAGGGGCCACAAAAGCCTCCCAGGAGGACACCACAATCTTGGCTGAAATGAATAGATGGGTGTGAATGTGCAGCAGAGAATAGTGATAGTGGGACTAAACCTGACTCTTTGTGGCAGCACGATTTCAGCTTTCAAAGAACACTGGGGGGATATTCTGGCCTCAGCTGCAACACACTAGGGCACACAAAACAGTGTCAGGACCAAAAATACACAAGCAAGACCGTTTTTAGAGCACACGAAATTGGGGTGTGTTGAAGGAGGAATCACACTGGGTCTAAATTAGAAAGGAAGTGCAAAAACAGTTTGCCTCTCAGCATCTTCTTGTTTTCCCCCCCATCGCTGACATCTACTGCTATACTAAACCCATCCTGGAACCACGAAGCACCAGAAGAAACAAAACATTACCTTTAAAGAGGACATTGCAGGCTTCAATCTTGGAAGGCAACTATAAAACAAATGCGTTTAGCTGTCATATACTGTAATATCAAATATGTGTGAAGTCCTTTTATTTTATTTTTATTGAGGGTTATTGATGAGATGGGACTGAATATATGGAACATTTGTTATTGTGCTGCGTTACAGGAAGTCATTTGCACCGCTGATAAAAAAAAAAAAAAAGGAAAGAGGAAGAAGGTGCATGTGGTACTTTGTTGTTTATAGTCAAATATTGTGAAACTGTGCAGCAAGCATACATATTTCCTTATTTTTACTCACCAGCTACACTCATGAGTTTAGTCACACTGGAAGTGGCATTACATTTTTTTAAAATACAGTAATTGTCCTGAAATTAATATCTCCTAAAAGCCTAATCTATAACACAGCCTTACAACTTCCTAAATTTTGGTAAAATATAACATTTTATATAACAAAATATATACAATTTGCAGGGTCAATTATGAGGGAAATGATTAATTTGTGTATATTTTATGCTGAAGAAAACAGCAAGGGAATGTCATTTTTCATACTTTTATTCAAGAAAAATAAAACAAAAGTAAACCTCTACAGATTAATACTAGCAAAAATAACGAATAACAACTGACAATAAAATATATAAAGTAGAAAGTATGTTCAGCTTACTGGTACTTGTAGAGCAGAGGTGCCAAACCCAAGGCCTGGGGGCCAGATGTGGCCCGCCACATCATTTAATGTTGCCCGTGAAAGCCTGGGAATAATGTGTGTCAATAATGCACTTCACCTTCTTCCTTCTTAATGTATTTGTTCTTTCATTTTGACAGAAAAGTTCTACTACATGCAGTTCTGCTATACAACCGCTATGCAACAAGTTATCCCAAGCATTTTGTGTTATCAGAAACAAATACTTGACTGTCTGCTTGTCACCTTGACATTCTCACTTCACTTCTCATTTCAAAGCAAGTTATTATTCAGTTTGTTAGTAAAAGTATAATAATCAAATGCATGGGTAATTATGTAATAATATAATGAGGTTATATTCATATTTAGGTACAAGTAGCCATCTGAGGGCAGCCAGAACTGCGATGCGACCCTCAAATAAAATGAGACTGTCTGGTTTAGTGGAGCCATTCAGTAAAGCAAAGGTAAACACATTTGAAGTAATATAGCTCGGAGTGTCACAGGATTTTGTGAGATTAACAAGTGACAAGATTGGGGCGATCATAAATAAATTAATAAATCACACAATAAATGAAAATGAGCTCGATAATTTTGCCGCCCTCAACACATTGCCACGTGCATGCGCGTCTGTATTCCTCGCCTCCCGCCTCCAAACGGGCAGGAAGAGGGTTCACATTGGCGCATTTGTTCCGTAGAACAACGGCATGAATGGAGTGAGCCCTTTTGTCAGTCATACGGTCTCGGTGGGGTGGAGGCGGAGACACTGGCATACACAGAGTTCAGAAGAGTGTAATGTAGCACCTTTCCATACACTCATGGGAAAAATGATGAGACCACCCTTGTTTCGTCAGTTTCTTGTTCATTTGAATGCCTGATACAACTAAAGGTACCTTTGTTTGGACAAATATAACAATGACAACAAGAATAGCTCATAAGAGTTACATTTTTTGGCAGTATAATGCTATGGCTATTCATGTAAGAACTTAAGTGACTTTGGTTATCATCAAGAAAACTTAAATAAGACTTTATTTGCTGTCATCATTATATTTTTCAAAATAAAATGTACCTTTGGTTGTACCAGGCATTAAAGTGGATCAATAAACTGAAGAAACAAGGATGGTCTCATCGTTTCTTTTTCCATGACTGTATATTGTCATATATTTTTTAATTGTATTTTTCTTAAAAAGCTTATCTCGTGTATCGTCTCGTCTCGTGACACCTCTTAAATGTAGCGCTAATACTGTGCCAACTTCCCTAGCTTTTGTGCTAGCTTGCTTTGCCTCTGTAAATCAGTGTGCAGGGTTGAGGGACTCTGAATGTTCTGAACTTCTGTTTCCATGCAAGTGTCATATTGAGCACAATAAGGCTGCCTGGTTGTAGACTCAACAGCGCCCCTGCTGGTGGCAGCGAAGTAGTGCTACTCGCCATGTTTATTGCAGGCACACTCATTGTATCAGGGTTACTCTGAGATGGCGACCCTGAATGTACAGATAGACCAAATTAAATGCGATAACCTCAAAAATCTTCATCCCAGATTCCAAAAATTCCCAATTGTAGATAAAGCTCATATGTAGCCTTCATACTCAGCAAAAAAAGAGCATATTTACTAAAAACATTTTTAAAAAAGACCTCAACGTGATGGAAACAAAGCACCCTCTATGCTCTAACTACCCCCACTCCAGCTTCACCTTTGACCTTTGACTCTGCAGTGACAAAGGTCAGACTGGGGCTTGATTTGTTCTGACTAAACCTCGTCTGTTGGTTGCTGCTGTTAACCTCGGTCCGTTGTGGCGGAGCAAATTGTCATCACTGTCCTTTTCAATGCATGTACCTGTGTGTGTGTGACAGTGTGTCATGCTAGTTCTATGCAGTGAAACAGGTTTCACAGAAGGCTTGGAGACAATGTGCGTGAAGCCGTCTGACAGCTTCAGGTTGTTCCTTTAAGAAGGCCGTTGCTTCATCAACGCTGCGACGACACACCTCCTCTGACACACACGCACACATCAAGGGTGCTGATAAAAGACTGTGTCTCCAGACAGCGTTATTCACGATCGAACAAAGCAGGCGGATCCCCCGATGGCCACGATAACAGCCTGGCTGAAGTTCCGATGACACACGCACACCATAAGAGTGCCTTGAACAATGACACTCTCAGTCTAGACGGAGAGCAGGGCTGCTGTGTTTTAGCCCACGGGGCTCTCTGGAGTGGGTTTAGAGGACACAGCACCACACTCACCTGTTCTTGGTGGTGTGTTTCTTTGTGTGTTTTCATGCAGAGTGGATGCAAAGTGACAGCCTTTCAAGTTGTGCAGTGAAAACACTTGCATGACCTGTGTTTGACCTCTTGGTCATGTTGGAGGAAAACATGAGTGGAAGTAAAGTGCACAAAGTAGCATTGGAAGTTATTGTTTTGTGCAAGTTGTTCTAGAACAATCTTTCGTATGTAAATTGAGTTCATCTGTCGCTACTGTCCCCAAAATAAAACTTTTGCGGGCCAAGTTGTAACATTTTAGGAAGTGTATGATAAAAGTCAAATAAAGTAAAAGTACTCACACTTTGAAGACGCCTTGCAGACGCTTTTTATCAGACCTGTGAACCCTCCGGTTTTCCCTGGGAAACTAACATGCCTTGCCCTTCTTTCCCGTCACGCGCTCGTTTAAAAAGTTTCCTGTAAATTTCCTGCATCTTAACATTCATCAAAAAACAAAACAAATCCTCTCCGGTACTTGTTATGTTGGTTTCTTGTGTAGACAATCCAGGAACAGCAACGTCTAACAGTATCTCAACTCTTTAGTGCTCTAACAGACAACAGACAACAGACAACACGATACCCTCTTCCATTTCCAGTCTACAGCGCTAAGCCTTCTGGGTAATGTAGTATATTAAACATATACCAACACAGTACTGCAGTGACAATGATGTCAGCATTCATGCTTGAGCAACAGAAATCTGCGAGGACAATGTCCCTTATTTTAAAATGCAAATGTTGACAGATATGCTTTTTATATTTACTATGTATTGTCTTTTCGAAAATGTATTATTTATTTAATGACCACTGTTTTGTGGTTGACTGTGGCTTATTGTTAGTCCAGTAATATTGAAAGACAAGTCATATGTAATATTCTAGTCATTAGGCGTCAGTAAAGTTAAATTGATGAGACATGACATTAGATTACCTTCACACTGCATGAAGTCAGGCATGGCAGGTCCGACATAACATAGTGAAATGAAGTTATCCTCCCATTCTGTGTGGAAGTGGTAAGTTATTGGCTTTTTTGTCCTTCTTCCCCACATTGTTTAAAACCTTTTAAGTTCAGAATAAATAAATTGGAGGCTAACGAGTTAGCTTGGTAGCATGCTATGCTTAAAGCAACAGTGTCTTGTGTCCCTGCAGTTATCCCGTAGCCTGCGCATTACATTTGAGTAATGTGTTGTCAACAAAGAATAATAGGAGTGTAAAGGTGACTATAGGGGTGCTATTCAGGTCTACAGTACTCTAATAACGGTAAAAATGGTATTTGGAAAGTTAGGTTTTCCATGCTCTATGAAAATATTGTCTTTATTAAATGTTGAGTCTTGGCAGAAATTCACTGATCACGGTCGAGTCTGGAACCACTTAACCGTGTTAAATGAGGGACGACTGTACTGAAGTTGCTAGTCAACATTGTTGTTTGCAAAGCACAGTAAAATGTATTAATCTACGTACTCATGGAAATGTGGACTAATGTATTATGTGTATGATTTGTGGCATCACAAGTTCAGTTAGTGTGGAATCCGTCCAGTATGCAACATACAAAAGTGTGATGGAAATTGTAGATAGATGATGGTAGATTGGCTAGATATAAATGTGTGTGACTATAAAGGTCACATTTTTTCAACAGTTTCATTATTTTTCAACAGTTTTCGTGCCTTTAGTAAGCCCTACTGGGAACATGCTCTTTTGTGTGTCTGTTGCTTTAATGCAAATGAGCTGTGTTTGTCCACGCCTGTGCCTGACAGAGTGCGTGTCTCAAAGAAGCGCTATTTTGCACTTTATCCACTGTCATGCTGCACTTGTCCAGCGTAATAGACATCATATATCACAAACAACAACATAACATTAACAAGTGGGGGAAGACGCAAACATTAGCAACACAAGCATAGCTACAGTATGAGAGCTACGGTGCCAACATTACAGTTGGCTAACAATGTTAGTCTATTTACAGAATAAAGACAAAATGATCAAACACGCAGCTCTAGGCTTTATTTTAAGATGTATAGCGAAGCCCGAGTGCCTCTTTTCTCAAAAAGTGGAGAACTGGTGGTTTCCCTCTTCTTTGGGAAATCCCAGTAAACTTTGTCAAGCCTACAGTCTGCGTGTCATTGTGACCTGGGGTGTCATACATATGCAGACATTCATGACTTGTCCACATGATGCAGTGTAGCTGCCCTCCCAACCAGACTTTGCAAGGGTGTTACGACGCAATGATGAATCACATGCATGCAGACAGCTGCTGGCGCTGAGGAGGAAGCAATGGGGAGAAATAAATAGCTTATCTCAAGTGATACAGGAAGTCATTGCATGTACAATAAAGCCGACCCAAAAAAATTAATTGGAAGTGTATGTGTGAGGGTTTGCATGCATGAAATGATTTATAGATCTTGGAGATTTTACAAAAACAGTTTCTTCTCCTTCTGCTTGACCTATTACACAGAACAGCTCCTTCCAGTTTCTACAGGCTTGCTGTTTTTTTTCCCTCTCCATTTATCAGGCCACGTCTCTGTGGTAATGCAACGCAAAGGAGGTTGCTGCAAGGACAGCACCGACTTCTGAAATTCATTTTGATCGTGACAATCACATTTTGAGGGGAAAAGGAGTGAGTGACAAAGGCCTGCTTTTTTTGATTCATTCCAAACTTTAACCCCCCCAAAAGTAGATGGATGCAGCGCATCCTTTCTGGTGTATAACTTCCTTATTTCTATTGAGCCGGGCAGATTAGTGTTCTAGAAGTTATGTTAGTCCCAACATAAGACCGACATAGTAGCAGGTTTCAGAAAGCCATTCAGTGACCCGTAAAAGTAACCCCCGCCCTTAGCCTTTTGTTTGCCTGTCTCTGTGTGTTTGGGTCGAGGTGTGTACGCATGCACAAAGCCCGTGTGCAGCAGAACAAAGAGAAACTGAGCCTCTCTCACACAGAAAAACTTCAGATATGCACTTCTGCACACCAGTGAGTGCTTGACCTTTCACCCCTAGGGTCCCGGGCGGGTGAATTATGAATTAAACAATGCCATTCTCAGGTTTCTTCCAGGGACAGAGGGTGTCTTAAATTGATCACGTTTAAGACCTCCACAAGGAATGTTTGTTTTTTGCTGCATTCATTGTTGTCTTTTTTGTGCAACGTTTTTGATCCCTCAACCCAGAATTCTTATGATCGGTAGGAAATCCTCCATGATTTTCCCAATTGTGGTGACAATTCAGGCCTCAAAAAAGAATCAAATTTGACAAAAATCCCTATTCGGTTAGCATGTTTTTCGGTTAACGTAGAAAATGTACGCCAAAATGTTGCCTCAGTTTGCGTACATTTTCCGTTTAGCGTACAAAATGGCACACGCCTTGTCGTGTTATTAACACACTGTGTTCTTAATGTATTTTTAACACAAAAAGTCCGGTTAGTATCCAAACAAAATGGCAACCGGAACCAGAAGTCAGCTATGTCGCCATGTCACCAGCAATTGACTCTCAAAAACGGTAACACAAAACATGTTTTTACTGTACAATTCTAGTTTTACATGAAAAAATTCAAAATGCCTTTAGATAATGAACGAAAGGGGTAAATTAACATTTAAGGTTACTTCATTGAATACATGAATGTTCCGAAAGACACTATGTGGCAGCCAGACACCACACAGACACCATCTTACTGTTTTGTCATGAGTTATTTCTTGAATTCAATAGTGTTTATCACCTTCCTTATCAAAATGCTGCAATAGTTAACTAAAATAACATATTCCCCTGTTATCAACAAATAAGACAGGTTAGTCGAAACAAATATACAATTTGGAAAGCTGCACCTTTCTATGTGTCACAACCAACCATGCAACAACAAAGTAAAGTGGAAAGTATGAAACTGTGGACTAATACCGTCAGTTAACTGATAAAACTCTTTCAGCACTTCTCTGGTTGTTTATTATTTTGCTGCAGATACGCTATGCATATATGTTAAAAAACAAGTATTAAAGGAAGACGCCTTATTCCCCCTTCGCAGCGCTTTAGTCTTGCACATTTACAATCCGAAGGCGAAAGCTGGAAATAATTCCAGACCACGCACATACTGAGTGAGCAAGCTTGTTGCTGTGTGGAGCATTATCGGCAGACAAACTGATTTGAACCAATATCCCATTTCTAAGTCAATGACTATATCGATTGGCCAATATGCGTATGAGCAGACATGCCTAATAATAATAATAGCATTGTTCCTCATACTCCTTCTCCACTTATTTAGCATTTTCTTCCTGTTTTTGTTCATATGCCTCTTGTTTGCTTTTGCAAACGTTTTGTAGTTAAAGTTGACATGTAGAGGACATGGCTTCTGCTTTGTGGTCTATTTTTCTTTAGTTTGTGTGCACACGTGCATTCATTCAAGCCCCTCCCTCTGGCTGACAGAAAGCAGGAATAACATGCATTGTCAACATCTGAAATAACCTCTGACATGTTGCTCGAGAGCTCTCTTTCAGCCTGTGTTTTTTTTACCTTGAGGAACATAATGCCATCTGTTTGTGTTGGTGTGTGTCTGTGCACAGTTCTCCCCTTACAAGACAGTTCAGTGAGTACTCAGCTGCAGTGTCAGCCCAGCGAGGGAAGCAGCACGTTGAATATTTAAAGAGTGTAACCCCAACACATACAGTGAAGACATACTGTATACGGGGCGGAAATGGAGGCCACACACTCGTTTTACAGCTGGTTTCCTTGGCGACTGAGTGACCCACATTTTCATTGGGTCTTCTGTCTTGTGGGAGATGGCACAGCTGTTGGGGGGGGCCGTCCTTTGTCCACCAAATGATGACATGAGTGAATTGTGGACGATAAACTGTAGCGGATGAATAGCGAACCACAGGACCAAAAGCAAAGCATTTACCACATGTACCCGATTGGACCACTTTTTATGTGTGTTTCTTTTCAATTCTAGCCAGGAATGCCCCAGACTGTGTGCTCAGGCACCATGTTCACCACTCCCAGTGGCTTCAGCCCCCATCTGGCCTGCGCTGAGCCTGGGGAGGAGGAGGAGGCCACACAGGAGCGCCAGGGGCCCACGGCTTGCCTGGCTGATGGGCCCGCCATCACCTCTGCCACACTGGAAACCCTCATCCAGAATCTGGTGCCTACTGCTGACTACTACCCCGAGGTAAGAGGCATAAGGAGGAAATAGAAGTACAGTATCCCTGCTGACCTCCACCCTAAAGCAGAATAATTTGAATTTGGTTCAGCAAATAAGAAAAAATAGCCATCAGTCCCACAGGGAGTTGATAGTGGTGATGCTGCCAATGGTGCCAGAAAGTGAACAACTTCCTGGTTTCTGATGGGAGTGTTTGCATTACATTGCATTGATTCATTAAATAAACATTCCTTCAGTGTCTAAGACAAACAATACCAAAACCACATTATTGAGTTCACAGATGAATTGCATGTTTACGCCTTGCTGGAGTGCTCCAGTTGACATGATGGCAATTGTCTCCTTGTGTCCTTTGCCAGAAAGCCTATGTGTTTACGTTCTTGCTGAGCGCCCGTCTGTTCATCCCTCCTCCGGAGCTGCTGGCCCGCGTGTGTGAGCAGTGCATCAAGCAGCAGCAGCTGGACCAGAGCCCACTCGATACGGTTAGCACTGCACCACGCTCAAAAACGCACAGCACGCCTTCAGAGGACACCTCCCCGAGTCTGCATGTATGTTACCACCTTCCTTTCTGATGGATTTCATCCAGGCAAAAGTGCGCAAGTTTGGTCCCAAGATCCTGCAGCTGCTCACGGAGTGGACAGAGACGTTCCCCTCAGATTTTAAAGATGAGAAGATGGTTGGACTACTTAAAGACATCATCCACAGGATAGCTCCCTGTGATGAGGTAAGTCACATGACATCCATCTTTGTTTGGGAAGGCTTCTTGGATGGTACAGACAAGTTAGTTTGACTCAAGCACAAGTTACATCCACATTGTTGCTGCAACCACCATTACATAACATACATATATATATATATAAATGTCATAGCTTGAGTGAAGAATGCAGTGATGGGGAATTAAATTCTGCTAAATCACTACCACTGTGTCAGGCCGAGTAGCCACAGCGCCGTGTTACACAATCTTCGCATGGCAGGGCAGAGAGGAAGGAAGGATGTGAAGAGGAGTGGTTTTATCTGCAGCCTCAAGGGAGAATGGATAGATGGATGGAGAACGCTGGGGGATGGGCTCCAGAGGACAGAGGGGAAAGGTAAAAGAGAAAGAGGAGTATGAGCGGAAGGACCCAGGATGATGGAGGGAGTGGATGTGAGGACTGGAAGAAGGGAAGAGCAGGCGGTGATGAATGTGCTGCTATTTATGTCGTGTGTGTGTGTGTGTGTGTGTGTGTGTGAGTGAGAGCTTGGGTCATTTGTGAGGCACACTGACCTTACAGCCTATGTGACCAGCATCTGGAGGGGGGAGCGAACCGAAACACTTACTCACTGCATCACTTCAACTAAGTGAAAAACATCAAATGAAACATCATTGTGCAGATATTACAAAAGTGAACATATTTTATTTTTGTATAAATGCTTCTAACAAAACCACCTTTCATGCATATTTGTCGTGCAACTACCTGGACTTCTTTATGTGTTCAATGGATGTTCAATAGAGTATCAGAGTCACAATGGAGGAAAAAAATGCAGGAAAAATGTCACCATTTTATCAAAATAGTTATAACATTACACATACTACCATAATTTCCGGACTATAGAGCACACCATCCGGACCCACTAAATTTAAAGAGAAAAAAAGATTTATACATATACAGTCTGCACCTGTTTATAAGCCGCAGGTGCCAATGTCGTAACATGTCGTAATGGGATATTTAGTACACAGAAAGATGTTACACACAAAGATTTTGTAAACTTTTGATTACATTTTTTAACATTTTTTTTCCAAACAGCGCCGAACAGTACGTGTAACAAGAACAGAGCGTGTAACATTGCTAGTTAAACTGTAGCCTACCAGAAAAGTCATTCATCGCCGTCCTCATCCTCCTCCTGAGAAATAAAACCACAAACGTCATCCTCTTCTTCACAATGGAACAGCCTCATAATTCCTTCGTCCCATGCTTTGTTAGTCTCTCTCTTGTTGTCACTCTTGGCGTCTTTAGTCCCGAGGCAAATTATCCCTTTGCTTGAGTTGTCCTCTTCATCATGCAGTAGTCCAGCCTTTCCAAACCCGTTGGTGATGGTGTAGCATCCGAAGTGTAGGCCGTTTAAAGTCATTCTTTCAGATGACAAAAACTCACCAACATGTATTCTTTTGGAGTGGACGTGCTGGCTCCGTTTATTCAACACAACATCTGATCACGGCGTAGCACAACAGTCGCCTTTATATGACATCATCCATGCTCCCCACTTTCTAGTTATGTCCAATCAACCTACGCAAAATCAAACTGTTACAATAGTGACGGTTGGCGGCCCGAGCCCTCCAAACAGAAGCCATAGTAATTCTACACTTGATCCAACATACTTAGGATTTGTCAGATATTAGCGACCACTTCACTACTTCCTGAAGCTGCACTCTTAAGCGTCATGGGAACTGTAGTTTTAGCCATAAATTAGCCATATCATTGTACAAGCTGCAGGGTTCACAGCATGACTAAAAATTAGCGGCTCATACACCGGAAATTATGGCAACTCCTTTTGGGGGGGGGATTATAGCTTTGTAAGAATCAAGTCTTATTTGTTTCATTAGTTCTAATATAAGAAAATTGGAAGGTTACGAGAATAAAACTGGATTACAATAATAAAGTCAATATAATAACATTATGAGGAGAAAAAAGCCTGAAAGTTACAAGAATAAAGTTGTAATTGTAACGAGTGAATATCAAAGTTCCCATACGACATTAAACGCAACAGTTGAGCCCAGCGGCTGCTGTGTCTTTCTCTAGAGTCCTGCCATATATTTATTGGGGAATAAATGTGCAATAAATGTTACAAAATGTGTAATAAATCTTACATAAATGTTACAAAAACTTGCAGTTGGTGATCGCAGATTGTAATTGAAAATTTTCCTTATGACTTTTTTCTCGGAACGTTATCAGAAAATTGTTATGTTTGTCATAATATTTTGACTTTATTCATGAAATGTCATGCCTTTTTTTCCTCAGTACCTTTTTTGTCTTTTCAGTGTGGCCCTAATACTCCCTGGTATAGATCTACAAAGTACAGATAAATTATTCATTGACCGTAATTAAGACTTACTACTCTCTACTCTCATTTTTCTTCTACATTCAGGCCTACTGGAAGACGTTAAACCAGGTGTTGCAGAAACTGAGCCAGAGGCTGGCCTTGATGAGTCAGGGGGAGGAAAGCATCGTCAAGGTCTCCCTCAACGCCTCCTCCATTTCCGACAAGCTCGTGGCCTTCAAAACCAAGCCTCCGCCCATCCAGAAGGACATGCTCTCCATCTGCAACGACCCTTACACACTGGCACAGCAGCTCACCCACGTGGAACTGGTGAGGGAGGTGTGGAGGGAGAGGCGGGGTGGTGAGGGTTGGACAGGGGTCAGGAAATGAGACGATAACGAGGATGGATGAGGAGAAACGGTTGGTGGAAGATTGGGGAGAGGAGGCCAAGGTTGGTCAGGCAGTGAGATAACATCACATGTGCAGACTAACAGATAAAATACATGAAGGGAGGCACGTGAAAGAAGAAAGTGGAGATGTTCGGACATGTTGTTGCACAATGAGACAATCGATGCATCATTCCGAACAGGTTAGGTGCAGTGGCTTGACAAAAAAAAAACAACATTGCCGCCTGATTTAGATTACTACTGCAGCAACCTTCCTTATCACTTGTAAGCTCCTGCATCATCACTCAAGCCATTCAGAGGACGAAATGCAATGAGACATTCTACATGGCAAAAGACCACCACTTTTTGGTTCATTAAGCCCATGCATGTGTGTGTGCGTTTTATGTGGCGTGGGCGGTTGTGTTTGTATTAGTGCCTGAGTAAGCGTGTGTGTAGTCTTGTCTGAGAGATGACATCACCCCACAAGTCAGTCATGCGCCTGAGGCATCAAACAACGGGGATAAAACTGCATTGAGTGTATTAGATGTGACAGCGTCGCACTCTGACAGACACACATTCATCAGAGCACATTTCATTGGCTTGCATTCATTTCCTTGAGATAACCACATGCCGAACCTTTATGATGTGTATGTGTTGCATAGGTTTTATCATCAGGATGTGATCAGTTACAATGGGTCACTTTCCTCATGTACAATACTGACAATATCGCTTTCATAAATGAATATTGTGGCCCCTTTGAGGAAATGCAATTCCAGTGGGTCACGTCAATGAGTCGTTACTTCCCCTTATTGATTAACTTCCATTACTGAGATGAAAGAATTATTAATGGGACTATTTGTGTGTGTGTGTGTGTGTGTGTTTTTCAGGAACATTTGAGTCATATCGGACCAGAGGAGTTTGTCCAAGCTTTTGTACAGAAAGACCCCCTAGACGGAACCCAGGTATGTTTTCCTAAGTGGTTGCCGCTTGTTAATTAAAACCGCTCACATGTATTTTAATGACAGAATACACGCGTCGCAGGTAGCAAACAATTTCTAATAAAAATGGACATACAGGGATCTGTGTCTATTCAGGGTGTGCTCAGAAACACTGTGAAGGTCACAACCAGCAAAGTGTCATTCATCTGCGATATCGCGGTGAACAAATACACAAGGAATCCTTTCACTCCCAGCTGTCACTCATTCACTGTGGTTTTCTTTTGCCTCCTGTCTCACTATCAACCACAGAATGGTTATCCTCATGCTATTGATCGTCTCATTTCTACTCTCAGCCTGCCGCTGTTTTTGTCATTTACACTCGCAGAGGGGGTCATCCTGTAGACAGGAAGCTAATTACCATTAGAGGAATTCCCGATGGAAGCATTACTCACTGGTATTTGCTTGTTGTTTGTGCGTGCGTGTGCATCATCAGCAACCATGCTTCAACGAGCAGAAGAAGAAAACCTCCAACCTGGAGGCATATGTCAGATGGTTCAACAGACTGTGTTACCTGGTAGCCACTGAGATCTGCATGGTGAGTAATGGATGTCGGTGCACTGCTTATGGTGTTGATGTTGACACTTATTTCACTTATTTCACTTATTTATACAAGAAAAAAACTCCTTTGTTTAATATTTCCTTTTGGTACAATGTTTACATGCTTATTATAAAATGCACTGATTTTGTATTTCATTACTTTACGCATAAAGAGGTTTGCTGCTATGACTAACAATAAATCTGTCACAAAGCTCGATCGCCCCCTAGCGGTGTTGTATGTAAATGCATGCTCATCACATTAACCACGGAGGGGTTTTTTTAAACCAACAAGGCACCTGACATTTTTCTAACTAAAGAGCAAAGACAATGAAGAACAGATATGACTCTGTATGAAGTCATAGCGTGTATTGACATCCGAAACCGTCATTGCAGCCTGCGAAGAAGAAGCAGAGAGCCCTGGTGATCGAGTTCTTTATCGATGTGGCCAGAGAGTGTTTCAACATCGGAAACTTCAACTCACTCATGGCCATCATTTGTGAGTCCACGCTAATCTTATGCTTGATTGAATTTCACCACTTGGCGCCACATGAATAATTCAAATAGTACCAATCTCCCCTCAGCTGGAATGAACATGAGTCCAGTGTCGAGACTGAAGAAAACTTGGGGCAAGGCCAAGACGGCCAAGTTCTTCATTTTGGAGGTAATGCAGTGGACCAGCCCCGACTATATAACAGCCTACCAGGCTATGACGGGGGCTAGTTTTATGACACTGGATATAAACTGCATGTAACACATTAAATGGGGTACACTTAAATATACCCCAAACTTCTATATCCCATAATATGTAGGGTGTAAATTGGAATCCACATTAACTCCGGGTATAAACTAGACTAGCCTAGAATATACACTACTCATGTAGCGGCCTCTAATCTGGAATAAGCCATGGGCTGTATAAACGACATCAAACCAGAATGTACCCTAATCCTGGTGTTTTTTGTTTTTTTTACCAGGAGTAAACTAGGATATAACACAGGGTATAAACTGCATTTTCCCAAAATATACCCTTATTCCATAAATTTTAATTAAGTATCCCAAAGCAAACCAGATAGTATCAACATTACACCAGAATTTACCTCAACCTTGGGGTTTATCTCAGAATATACCCCAAGCGATATCCCAAAACAGGGGTATGAATTGGTCTAGCTCAGAATATTCTCTAATTTGGAATCATAACATGGAGTATCCCAGTTTGCCCTAACTAGGGCATAGCCTATAAATTGGACTGACCCAAATCATACCCCTGGGTATACACTGCACTTGAATATAATGTACAGCATCCTTATCCCAGAACACCCCAAAACACAATGCAGTGTATAAACTGCGATATCATAACTCTGGGTTATAAACTGGAGGAGCCCAGAATATTCACTCATATGGAAGCATAAGGTTGAGTATCTCGGTTTGCCCTACTTCAGGCATATAAACTGAACTGGCCCAGAGTATACCACTGGGTATAAACTCCCTTTGCCTAGAATATACCCTAACCAAGGGTTTTAAACTGGAATATCCCTTAATATACTCCTGGGTGTAAATAGGAATATATGCTAAACCCAGGGCATAAACTGGAATAGCCCAGAATGTACCACATGGTGTAAACAGCTCGCTGAGAATATATCAGCCCATATAAACTGTACTTGCCTAGTATATCCACCTATCCTTCCCTATAAACAGGGGCAGTCCCTAACCCTGCGTACTAGCCCATGATCCGCAGCATGTACTTGTAATAAACTGGACTAGCTCAGAATGCACCCCAGGTTATAAACTGGAATGTACCCTAATTTACCACGTCATAACATGAAGCTAAAAGTGCTGCGGTGTCCTTTGACAGCATCAGATGGATCCGACAGGAAACTTTTACAACTACAGAACCGCCCTGAGGGGGGCCGCTCATCGCTCTCAGACGGCCAACAGCAACAGAGAAAAGGTCGGGGGCTGCGTCACTGCTTCGAACACTCTTTTGTCACTATTTCCTGATCCTCACCTTGTTTTCCGTCTTCAGATTGTTATTCCCTTCTTCAGCCTTCTAATCAAAGACATTTACTTCCTGAACGAAGGATGCGCCAATCGCCTGCCCAACGGTCACGTCAACTTTGAGGTGAGACACTCCCGTTTAGTGTGAGCATCACTGGAAAAAAACGACACATTCTGGGTGTTAATACATTTCATTTGTTTTAGAAATTTGTGGAACTGGGAAGGCAGGTTGGGGAATTCATCACCTGGAAGCAAATGGAGTGTCCCTTTGAGGAGGATCAGGCCATCCTACACTACCTCCACACTGCCCCCATCTTCAGTGAGGATGGTTAGTGCCTGCTCATGGGCACACCTGAAACGTATAATGACATCCAATACAAGAGCTGCATTAACTTGCTTTGTCTTTACAAAGAGGTAATCATTCAACACTTTATTATTGTGCTTATAGTGTGTAGTGGTGTAAATGAAATGAAATCAGCAGTTATAAGTCAGTAACTTCGTTACTCGTGCGCTGTTGTGAAATAAGGTTTAAATACCTAAGATAATGTCGCACATTTGTTATGACACTGGCCAAAAAGCTCCGTTTTACCACATAAACTCGAAGTCGCAGTTTTTAAGAAGTCTTCACACTAGCCGGAGTTTTCCAAGGACTAAAACCTACGTTTGCGTTTGGACGAGAGGCCAAAACATGTAAAAAAAATAGGCGTCATTAAAATATCTGTGTTTGTGTGGCCATAGCTTAAAGTGGTGATTCTCACCTGGTGGGTCGTGCAAGTCATGCTGGGTAACCTTGTGGTAGCTACTCTTCCCCACGTGCGACACATACAGAAATTTGAGTTGAAAAATTTCTGCAATTTGAGTCGCTGCTTGTCATAAGGGGGTTGATGGTGGGTCCCAAGGATTAACTCCACAAGAGAAGTTGTGCTTTTTCTTGGGCTTTTTTGTCATTCCACCACAGAAAATGACCAGTAATGGCAATGAGAAGAATTGTGATGCTACACATAGAACCAGACATTAAAGACACACTGCAATGAAGGCAAGGTCTGGCTTCTCACTATAGTATGAATTAAATATCAATTCCAAACACAAATCAATGTCACCAAGCAGAGCCCATGTTGAGCATAACATTATGTAAATTGTGTACTGTACGTACCAACAGTCAATATGTGTCCCTGGTACTTATTTATAGCAAAAACTATAAACACCCAAAGGTGACAGCGTCGCTCTTCCGGTTTGCTCTCCATTACGTCTTTAAAGGGTGAATAGTTTGCTTTATTTGAGTTTTACTGCATTTCGATTTACATTCAATTTGAAATTTTCCTTTTTAATCGACATTTGTTGGAAATTGCAAAAATATGATACATCTCACCGTAGGATGTCATGTAGTGCAGTTGCACTTTGTAAATAATTATCTCTCTGAAAGAAAAGAACTGAAAGCTAGAACTCTTGTATTGGATCTCAATATATTCAGGTGTACCTACTCAAGTGTCTGGTGAAGGTATTTCTGTTTCCCATTCCCGTACCTCATTTTCCTCCTCAGGACTCTATCTCGCATCCTACGAGAGTGAGAGTCCAGAGAACCAGGTAGAGAAGGACAGGTGGAAAGCACTCAGGTGAGTTCAACATTAAAATTACAATGAGAGTGATTCCCTCAGTCGGCATCTTTGTCCTCCTCCCCTCAGGTCCACCATTCTGGGAAAGACATGAGGCGCTGACGGCAGCTTTCCCTCCGGCCAGCGGGGGAGCGCACGTTCTCATTGCACTATAACGAACTGTGAAGGAACCAAGCTGGTACTTAGGTGTTTTTCTATGAAGAAAAATGATGAACAGGATTCATCAAGAAGGATGTGTGGGGGAGGGAGGGGACCCATGATGTGAAAAAATAATGAAGCTACTGATTATGACATCGTAATACCATGATAAGGATATGCGTTTACTCTATGAAGACATGTTTACTACCATGGAGAGGACAGTTACAGGGAATACCACTTCATGACATCCTCCTGTTCTTTTTATGTTTGCTTCTTGCTCTTTCTCTTCTTCTTTGACTCTTTCTTTACGTTGTAATGTACTGTCATGATGTGAAGGGCGCTGGCTAGCCCATTATCAGCTGTTGACTTTTATTTTATAGTTCTACTGAAGGAATTACTATACCTGTATGTCCTATCCACATGAAGCACCCATGTTTGTTGTCTTTATTATTTATTGTATTTTATTTTGCAGGATTGGGGAACATGAGCTGTTGCGAAAGTGTTTACTCCTTTAAGATGTATTGTGCCAAGAATGCAAGAGAACTACACTTTGTTTAGCAGCCACGTGCCAGCCAGGTGTCCAAGTGTGTACATTCACCCCCCTCATCTTTCTGCTCCTCAGGAAGTTCTGTTTTGACTGATGTTCAGTTCTCTTATTATGATTATATTTATGGAGATTTCTGTGTTGGCAGATGTGCTGTTTTTTTGTGTTTTTCCTTTTCTGCCTAAGAAGCGATACAGCATGTTACAAAGGGTTATTTCTTCAAGGGACATGAGGCGAAATCACATTCTATTGACTCCTGTTGTGATGCGTTGTTGAAGGACGAAGTTAAGTAAGGAGGGGAAATTGTGCCATATGAATTTAGTGGTTGTCATGACAATTCAGGTCCATCTTATTGTGAGGTGTTAGTCAGCAGTTTTTTTGTGCTTTTGAGGTTCTTTGAGGGTGATGTATTTGGAAAGTGTGCGAAACTGATGTAATTAACAGCATTTATCATTATAATAGCTTGATGTCAGTATTTTCTCTGCATCGTTCCCTCTCAGTAAGGATCTCCTCCTCATCCATAAACCTTCCCTGTAACAAAGTATGACAAGCGAGCCAGAGATATGACATCCAACACAACATGACCAGATTTTGTTTAATTTATCCGAGGACAATCGCCTACAAAACATCCATTTGATTCATCTTAACACTGCTATTTTAAGGATCGGGTGCGCTCAGTGTTCAACTTAGGTCAAAATGAAACCTTTATGACCCCAGCATCACTGCAAAATGTGTGTTCCTAAAACCTTTAATAAAAATAAGCCATGCTTAGTTGTTTGTCTGCTCTTTATTCACACCATGCTCAATTTCTGACTAGGTGACAAAAATGTCTGGAGGAAAGCAATTCAGCAACCACACATTTGCCATCACTTGAATATGAATATAACGAGCCCTCAAACGACTGTTGGCCATTTCAATTTAAAGTTGTGCCCACCAATGTACAGTAAAATGTCATTTGAACACAAGCAGTACATCAATCTGAATCAATATCCTCCTGTGACTCCGAAAATCACAAGTTGCAATTTAGTGAATGCGTCATTTTAAGCAGTTTATATTCCATTTATTGCAATTCAATTACAATTGGCCAGTTTGTAAAATTCATGACACACTTTTTCAGTCACCCAACAAATTACAAATCACTGGCAAGCACAGGATGTCCTCTCCACAGATGAAACATTGCATTTTTGTAAATGTAATATCTAAATTAGGGTAAGCAAGGCGGCCTAGTGGTTAGCTTGTCGGATCTGAATCAACATCGGAACATCTGTGTGGAGTTTGCATGTTCTACTTGCGTGGGCTTCCTCCCACATTGCAAAAGCATGCGTGTGCCCTGTGATTCACTAGATGGTGTCCAGTTCAAGGTGTACCCCGCTTCTCACATAAAGTCAGCTGGGATAGGCTCCAGCTCCACCCCTAATGAGGACAAGTGGTATTGAAACAAAGTAGTTCAATTTCAACTAATCACTCAAGAACAACAGTTTAGACGGAAAAGTGATATTCCCCACATTTCAGTCTTTTAGGTCCTCTCGTTGTGAGCCAAATGTGATTTTAGCTAGTTTGTTGTAGCTTTCAAAGTTCCTGGAACTGAGGAAGGTCCCAAAAAAGGCCTGGATGACCATAACTGCTCTCATTTTCTTCAGGATCGGTCTTGAGAGATCTATCCAAAACCGGATGAGGTTTCCCTTCTCCGGCATGGGCGCCGTGCTGTACCTGGTTGCAAGGCCAATGTTGATAGGTAAGGCTAGAATGATGGGGTACACGGCACCGCCGACTACACCCACCAGTGTGCCTCTCAATAACACGCAGCTCGGGCATTGAAGGTCCCCTGACAGGAGCGGGCTGCTCACCGTGGCGTTGTAGAGGGCGTATGTCGTCATGAAGGGCAGTACCGCCATCGGCAGGCTGGAGGTGATGGGCGCCTGTGTGACGTTCAGGGCACGGCGGTACAAGCTATTAGCGATCAGCCCTGCCAAGCCACCATTTCCGCTCAGATACATAGGCCCGTACATGAAGAGCTTCTGGTCAATGTCGGGCAGTTCGTGGAAATTCTTTGCCAGTAGTTCGACAATCACTGACCGTGAAAGGGTCTTAGCAGCTACGTTCTCCTGTGTGTCGTTTTCCATCATCCTGCGGGTTATGTGAACACCTTCAACTATGTTTAGTACGTTAAATTAAGAGTATCTCAATGTAACAGAGGTGGCGTGTTTCCTTGGCTGTCAAATAGGGAGCGGCCATGTCTTATCCATAAGGCAATTCGAACTCATTTTGTACAATAAAGTCCTGATTTTTGTCTTTAAGGGGAGGTCGCGCAACCTAGTTTTAAACTACAAACCATATCCCTCAAAACATTATGTATTATGCCTCATAATATCAACTCGTAAAACATTATTACATATTTGATAACATACTACTTATGTAGACTAGAGTACCTGGAAGGTTACACTCCGGGTACAAAACTGGCTGTCTTCTCATGGGCGGTGTTATTGTGCCTCACGTGACCAAAAAATCCATTCGGTTGAGTTCCACAGCATTCGCCATATTTGACAGAGGTTCGTCGAATAGATTTGCGCAAATATTTTTTTGGAGCACGACTAGGTGTATTCCTGGGACATCGCGTCCATTATAAGGAGGTGGGATTGATACAGTAATGCTTTTTCAGTGCCGGTTTATTTACATAAGAAACGTGTGGTATATTCTGCTTGTGAATGCTAAATTTAGCCCGTTAGCTTCTCCAATCTTCGACGACAGGCCCCAACATGGCAGCTGTGTATCGCAATAAATAAGCTAATGCTAACGTTGAATATTGCTTCACGTAAATATTGTGTACGTTTTCCATTACTTACTGTTGATAGTTTGAATATTGAGGGTGGTCTTTGCACTACATCGTATAATGTACACTAACGTGGCGGTGTGAGTCTCTCTATGCTCGGTAGGCCTAGCAAAAGCAACGTTCGTCGTACGTCAGCCTTGATCTGGTTCCAACCAGTTCTAAACAACATTAAAGTAGCATTGTATTTGCACTACTTTTTATTTCCAAAGTTACTACCAAATGCATATCGCTGTTTTTCAAGCCACGTGAGTGTTTTGAATAATTGTATATTACAGTTAAATGTATTTTAAGACATGTGCAAGAAAAAAAAAGAAAAGACAAAAAAAAACATGCACTTCTCTGAATAGCCGTTACGATATTTTAAGGTTTTCATCGGTGCTTTTTGCTGACGCGATTCTTGTCGTTTGGTAATTTTATCTAAAAAAAATAGCGTTTGTCGTTGATATGTGGCTGTTGGTGTGTAGTTGTTATTACGTATTTTACGTATTTTAACATTTCATGCTATTTTAAGTTGAACAAATAGTTCTTAAGCTTTTTTTTATTAACAACAAGAACCACCTCAAATAGTTTTGCTTTGCAAGTGCCATTATTTTGTTTGCATCCGCTTACAACCACAGCTTAGCTGTGAATGTGTGTTATGTAATAGTGCAATTAATTCATATTTGTCTTTGGTAATGTTGTGTGGTGTTCCTGATTGCCGCTAGATGGAGCCCGCGTGCCACGAGTAGTATTCCTACCACAGTTGTATCATCAAGTATCCTGTTTTGTTTTGTCACAATTTGACCAAATCATGTCATGTCCTTTGTAGATGCGCCATTGTACACAATTGTACTCCCCGGGTGTTTGGCTTGACGAGTACAGCTGGGAGGAAAGAATGGACTATCGCAAACGGAAGATGCGGGATTCACACAGTAGCGAACGAGAAAACAAGCACAGAAGGACTCAAAGACACCACAAGACTAGTGACGGGTAAATATTCCCAGTCGTTGTTTAACTGTTTATTTTCATTATCAGTGTTTATTAGCCCACTGCTTTCCATTCACATCATTAAAGTATTTTTGTTCTTTTGGGGGATGTTTTTTATTTTTATTTCACAGGCTGTTCCTGGAGAACCGCAGTTTAAACCACAGTCTTGAGATGCGTGGGGGGCACAACCGGGATTACAGTTTGGACACGGCCTGTGCAGAGGACAGCCGTGATTTTACCTTCAAGGAGAGAGATCGCGACTGGCACCATTACAGCAAGTCGTCTGGACGTAGTGGCCGCAGTGGCCGCAGTCACAGGAGCAGGCGAAGCAGAAATAGAGACAGAAGGCACAGGCGTAGTCACTCTCGCCACCGGTCTTCCTCGGTACGGGTAACCTCTTTTTCCTTCCTCTTCTTGTGTCTGTACCACAAACCATCATCAGGGTCATTATCACTGGTGTTTAGCCAATGCTAACACCTGCTTATTTTTTCTGTCTGTCATACTAAAATGATTTATAGTACTGAAAATTTGGAATTTGGGATTACACAACTCATTGTAGTGGAAGAGGATCTTAATAATAATGCTGTAATCCATTTTATGAAATATACAAGACTGAATGACGCTGTATTGCAAGTCATACATGTAGAAGATTGTTTTCACTCAAGTTCAGTTTTTTCCTGTACTACTCTGAGAAAGTCTCTCATCTGAAAATCTTGTTGCCATGTTTTTCTTCTGTAACGCACACTATGTGGTGGCTGGCGCCCAATTTCTCGATGGGGCTGAATTTGAATTTGCTGCTCCGTCCATTCGCCTGGCGGTGTTACTGAACGGGCCGAAACTGTCCACCCCTACACCTCCCCCTTGGCCTGGTTGAATGAATGACGATGTCGCGTTGTGGTGGCCTGGTGCTGGCTGACTGATGGGTTATTGATGTGATGGCGGATTGCGGCGGTTCCGATGCAGAGGAGGAGTCATCGCCGCAGGAGCAGGAAAAGATCCAGGAGTGTTGAGGATGATGACGAGGGTCACCTCATCTATCACAATGGAGACATGCTGAAAGCGAGATGTATAGAATATATACTTTTTTTCTACTGTTGTTCACATTTTGTTTCTCTCACACTCTTGTCTGGTCTTTATTTCTTAATATTTCATACATATTCATGTATTTTGTCATTAGATGACATATTAGATTAGGTTTGCTACTGCACGTGTAACATTAAACATAGAATTTTATGACATTATTCTCAATCCTGATTAAATAGTCTAGCTACACAGTGCAGCGAAGCAGCCACAAGGCAGTGTTTCACATATCAGTGCTTTGTTGCTAACTGTTTTTTCCTATCTTGTGTAGATGAGATTGTGAGTACTCTTGGAGAGGGTGCCTTTGGGAAGGTTGTCGAGTGCATTGATCACCTAAAGTAAGAATGGATATCGTTGGTTTTAAATTTTTTCTCTTGTTTGTTATGTCAGAGTTTAACATTTTTCTTTGTGTTAGTAATGGTGCTCGAGTGGCTCTGAAGATTATTAAAAACATTGAACGCTACCGAGATGCCGCTAAGTCTGAGGTAGCTGTGCTTGAACAGCTTAAGTCTCTTGACTCTCAGAGCAGATAGTAAGTAATTACACATAATGCTAATTGGTTAGCAACTACGACACCAAGATATTTAAAATTCATTCCCTCCCCAACAGTGCGTGTGTTCACATGCTGGACTGGTTTGACTATCACGGACATATCTGCATCGCCTTTGAGCTGCTTGGCCTCAGCACCTATGATTTCCTCAAGGAGAACAATTTCCAGCCTTTCCCCATCAAGCACATCAGACAAATGGCCTACCAGATCATCCGTGCTGTAAAATGTGAGTTAGTGGAGACACTTCGATTTTATGTGTGTTTTATTTTTCCATAGTAGGTGCTTGACCTCTTTTTGCCATTCCTCCCACTCGTACTAATTGATGTCTTTTACTCATCTCTTTTAGTTCTCCATAAACATAAGCTGACTCACACAGACCTGAAGCCAGAGAATATTCTGTTTATTGATTCAGAATATGAGCTAGAGTACAATTCATCAAAGGTAAACACGCTTTCACCCATAGTTGTCTTGCATTCATATTTGAAAGCTTCCTTCTTGATGCAGTTTTATCAACATCAACTTGTATTATTATCATCATCCCTAGAAACGAGATGAGCGGACATTGAAGAGACCAGATATAAAAATTGTGGATTTTGGAAATGCCACATATGAACATGAGCATCATACATCTGTGGTGTCCACACGTCATTACCGGGCCCCTGAAGTCATTTTAGGTATGTGGGGGTTTAGATAACACTTAACTTTTCCTTTAGTGGGCAGGTTTTGTTGAGTGTACATGTTGTCTTTCAGATCTCGGCTGGGATCATTCCTGTGATGTCTGGAGTGTGGGCTGCATCCTCATTGAATACTACCTTGGTTCTACTCTTTTCCAGGTTTGTGGAAATAGGGTGCATATTACACTTAAGTGTTTTACTACTTTGGTTTGTTTTCACCTTCAGACTCATGACAGCAAGGAGCACCTCGCTATGATGGAGAGGGTCCTGGGCCCTATTCCTACAAATCTCCTTCATAAGAGCAGGTTAGGGGGGGGGGGAAATGTGTTGTAAAAATATTTTTGGGAGATGGGAGTTAAATAAACACTTTAAACAATTACCCAACACTATTTGTAACCATGGTGACTTTTTCCAAATTGTTATTGTTGTACAGGAAACAGCGGTATGTCCACCGGAGCAAGCTGGACTGGGATGTTGACAGCTCAGCTGGCAGATACGTCCGGAAGCACTGCAAGCCACTCAGGGTGAGAAAGTGTCTTTAACCACCAGTCTTGCACTGAATCAATGAGTACTACCGTTGAAACTAACAAAACAGCAAAAATACCCAAACTAATGAGTTGCGCTTTTTGCTTAGTGCAGTGGTTCTTTACAGGTACACATTTTTTATTTGAAATACTTTTGAGAACCTGTATTTATTGGTATTAGTATTTATATTAAGTAGTATTTCTATATATTTTGTTTATTGATTCAGAATATGACCGAGAGTACAATTCATCAAAGGTAAACACGCTTTCACCCATAGTTGAGTTGCATAGTTGGGTTGCTGGCACCAGCATTAAAGACGCTACCAGACCGACCAACCTTGAAGACATTTTACAATTGCCCCACTATTTGAGGAGCACTCGCTTAACTGGATGTGCTGTGATGTCACATTGAGCCATTACACATCTAAGAAGCTAATATTTTGTTGATACTAACAAGTTGCATATTTTTCTAATCTAATAATTTAACATCGGGGAAACCTCAGTTAAAAGACTACTTCTGTTCTTGATACTGTTTTTGCTCTTAACTACATTTTACATTTAGCACAAGGAAGTATACACATATTTGTTCTTATCCCTACAAATAGCGTTACATGGTTTCGCAAAATGAGGACCACCAGCAGCTGTTTCACCTTCTAGAGAAGTTGTTGGAATATGACCCAGCAAAGCGCATCACTCTGGACAAGGCCCTCCAACACCAATTTTTCTCCTGCTATCAAGAGAGCAGCAGTTCAAGCAGCAGTAGCACCACCAAAAAACATTGAAGTGTGTTATCGTGTTACCTCAGGAGCATCTTGCAACAGGATGCTCAACCCAATCTTCAACGTCCTCACTCTCCAGGAGAGGTGAACGTAAGCAGACTGTATCAGTCCTCTGCCCTACTTTGCTGTTCCTGTCCTTGGCCAAGAATATTCATTGACACCTCATTGTTTGAGATTCTTTCTGCAATGAATCCCCAACTATGTATATTTATTTGCCATTTGCCAAAGTACAGCCTGTGGATGGTCCAAATGATGTTTTTGTATTGTACAGTCCCTGTAGGGTTATTATTGACAAACTTGTACTGTATTCACATTTGTATCAACAGCATTGTATTGTAAAAACTTATTTGGGGACAGAAAATCAGTGTACATAGATTTTATCATATATTTTTGGGGGTCACTGACTGGTTTCTATCATGTGTTTTCTCAATAAATGTGAACTACTAATGGATACCGCATGGCTTTTTTTTAACATGCAGTTGTCTGGCCAATCCAGAGGGTGGCACCAAAACGCAGCAGGAAGCCTCCTGAAAGACGAAGTTTAAAAGAGACAAATTTAAATTGTACAAAATATACCACAGCTCTTGTAGTAGGGCGACTGTGAGTGTACCTAAAATGAGGTAATCTTAATTGGGCATGGCTGCTTAGTCATAAGCAATCATGTCCTGGCCAATCCGCTGTACCATGAGCTGTCAAATCTGCATTCCCCACGTGGTCGGGGGGCGGTCTTATCTGGAGTTGAACATGCAACTTTTAATGAGGCAAACAATTGGATGCATTGGTAGTTGCTCACCGTACAGTCAAAGAAGAACGCTGCGAGCCCGCGTTAGGTCACCCCTTCGCTCGTTTGGATTCGCATCCATAGCGTCTGTTGGCGGTGTTAACCCAGTGCGCACCGCTGCTGCAACACTGGAGCTTCGGAGACCAAGAACTGGATGATGTGAATGCCTCACGCTCGTTAAGGACCGTTTTGAGACACACCATTCCCGTTTCACTTTCAACTTCCAAAGCAGGATTTCAAGCATGGACTCTTTGGGTGACTCTGCGGGGGACAACAAGTCGTCTGCGTGTCAGTGCGGACATAAACCCGTTTTCTACCGGTGGCCTCCCGGTCTCCCCGTCGCCGTGTGCATACTGCTGTCCCTGTGCTCCATAAGCGTGTGTCTCCTCATGAGCGTCAAGACCCACCGGCTGGAGCAGCGACTGCAGATGGAGCTGGACCGCGCGCCCACCTTCCACCCGCCGCTCGGGGCTTTCCTCCACGAGGATGGGAGCCTGGTTCCTGAGCTGAGCGCCTCCGTGGGAAAACTCGTGGAAGAGGTACTTGTCATACTTACTCTATTTCACACGTTGAAAAATAGACTCTTTTGCCTCATCTTGTGCGTAAAAATGGTTTACTTTACACACACTCGGTGTCGGCAGTTTTCTGGTAATTGTGGTGGCCCAATTAAACTGAATATCCTCTGGGGATCAAGCGGACTTGCATGTGGACAATTGGTTAAAATGGTTTTAACTGCGACTAACATGCCATAACCACTGATGATAGACGCTAAATGACGTGCTTGGAAACAAACCACTGCAGTTACGGTACATTTAATGGGGAGAAGATGGAGACTTCTGATTGGGACTTTTAGGAATATTTGAAATATTCTGCTTAATTGTGTGTTTAATTGGAGTTTTGTATTTGTGATGACTTCTTTGCAAACCAGAAAGTTGATTACATTCACCAATACACCCAAGAGAGGAACTACGTCAAAACGCCTTAACAAAAATAATATCTTGCTGTATCTACGAGTTACATACCTTTTTTTTTAAGATGTTTTTTACTGCACGTCCATGTCTTATGTCATTTTCTCGTATGTTTGTAGAAAGTCATGGTGCTCATGCCAAAGATGCGATCAATTCGAGATGTTGGCCAGGAGTGCGCCTGTCCTCCAGGTATGTGGTGTGTGTGTGTGTGTGTGTGTGTGTGTGTGTCACTTTCTGGAAATGCGTTTGACTGCTTCAAGCCAATCATCTCTGAATTGGACCTGCGTGTTGGAGTCTTTTAAATATGGTCTCAGCTCTTATTGTGACAGCAGCAGTCAAGCGCTCAGTCACTCCATGCCAGTGAGTGGGAGATGCTGACTTTGGTCCATTTGGCTTGTTCCTAAAGCAGAGAAAAGCGTGTGATTCACATTGTGGAACTCCTTATTTCCCACACAATTGAATTGAAAGGGTTTCATTAGGTTTGGCTGGTGTTGCATGTGTAGTGCTGTACCCAACTTGATTGTCTGTCTGTATTTGGATCAGTTTTTATTGGGTTTGCAGTGGAACCTTCTGTCAAGCTTGTGCTATATTCAGAATGTTCCCATAGGAAATCATGTCAAGTGAACTCATTCATTCCAGACTCAAGCTGTTGCCATCACCAAACATTTATTAATTGCAATCAATGTTTTAACATTTTAACACGTTTTGTCTGTCATACAAATAAAAAAGAAGTGAACCACTGTTAGCACTGTATTTATCACAATATAGAACCAAGCTGAATATAAGACGACCTCTCTATTTCAACACAAGATTTTGTAAAAATCTAAAAATAAAATGAATCATGTTTTTAGTATCTGTGAAAAAATGGTAGATTATTGTTTGATGAGCCACATGTACGTACAAATACTTTTAAAAATGAATCATACTGACCTGACTGTAAAACAAGCAACAGCTATTTTTCAAGACATGTTTTTGGACAAATAGTTTAAGACAAAATCAGGATATTATATTTTTACCATCTTAAAATGAACATACAGTGATAACTCTTTTGTCACGGCTACCCGACCGCGATAAGTGAATTAGGAATCAATATTAATAAATGGAATATTTTCATAGTTGGAGCATAGAAAAGGCATTCTAAATATGATTACCATTATTAGACCCCTCTGGACCTGAAATACCACACCTATAATCACCGTTACACTCACATTGCCCAATATAGTAGATATAAGCAGAGAAAATAAGTCATTTAAGACATAAAAAAAGACTCGTGCTTGTGTGTGTTTCAATAAATGTCTTTCGGACGTGTGGACAGGAAGTGACGTCACACATCGAGTTGCGTTGTAGCTGAAGGTGTTTATTATGATGATAATGATGATGACTTTATTATTATTATTATTAATGGGCCTGTTGTGGGAGAAATAATTATAAAATGATAAAAGCCTGATGTTGGCGAGCAACTCTGGTGCGTGTTACTAGTGACACCTAGTGGCCAGTGTGCAGTACAGTTCATTAACATCTTGTATTGCCTTAAGCTGTATTTGTATTTTAGTTCATTTAGAACTTTTTATTGCTTGAAAATGCTTCATTAAGGCCAAGATTGTGACATTTGTTTAAAACATGCATTTTTTTGGACTAAGAATAGGCCGTAGTGACCCACACAACAGCGATCATTTTATTAAATAATTTATTTTTGAAAAACTGCAATCGAGTGAGGGAGCGAAGTTCGAACCGTAATGTAGCGAGGACGACTGTATTTGGTATCTACTTCTCTGTTGTTTCCTAACTTGCTAACCTTTGAGACCCCACTGTGTCACAGCTACATCTCTCCAGATCACTCGTGTGTGAGTGATGGGAAGAAAAGCTCACCTGCTGCATGTATACCAGTAAGTCTCAAGATGACCATCTTTTTCGGACTGTATTGTTATTATTATTATTATTATTATTGGATTAAAACAATATCGCACTTTTAAAAACGGTATTTGTTTAACATCCTAACTGTCTTACAAGTGTAAAAATAAGTAAACCACCGTTTATAATAAAACGTAGCAACAATAAACCACTGATAAGCGTGATTTGGACAAAAGTATTGGGCTGCATCTGGAGTCTCAATGCATTTAAACATGGCCTCACAAAGTTTGCTGACATCAGTTGTGTGCTACTTTTAACAAATGTTTTGGTCTTGAGCTGGAAAAATGTTGAGTGTTTGTATTTTTGCAAGTAGCCTCCATCCAAGTGTTTCCCAAACTTCAGGTCAGGGCTCAAAATGGGTCCAGTTTTATGAGGTCAGAGTAAAAGGTTGTAAAGTGTTTTACTGATCATTAAGCTGGCACACAAGGGCTTTTCATGTCATCTGCAGTGTTTAGCAATATTCTCTGTACAGTAATGTGAGTGGCATATATTTTTAGTAAGGTTGGTTTTTCTCTCGGGCTTTTTAAAAAAAAAAAAAAAAAAAATCTTCCAGTCTTTTAATGTGGGGGTGTGAAAAGCAACAGCTAGAACAGGTGGAAGTTGTTCACAAGTGGAATTTCTGGCCTGCAGTCAACACATTGTGTTTTGGAGTGTGAGGTGTTTTTGTGTGTGCCAAGATGGAGCGCTGCCTCTGCTGCTGCTGCTGACTGACTGACTGGACCATGCACAGCCAACGCTACTGATGCTGTTAATGCAAGTCGTGCTGCAACTACAGTATATGCGCCTCGTAAAAAGTAGATTAGGACCAGCCTGGTCTACCTTTTTTCAAGCATTTCTTCTACCACATACAGTACATCTTTAGAAAAGTTGAACTGTCAAATGTTATGGAGAAGCCTCGGCGTTGACATACAGCCTCCACCGCAACATAATTTATGTTTTCTTTTTGCATTTTCTGCCTTTTAGCGCTGGTGTTTTGTTTACTTGAAAGAAAAGCTGTTTATTGCCGCACTGGTGCAGCCAGAACGCCTGTGGACCTTGTTTGTTTCCTCGACAATTAGATTGCTCAATATAGATTTGTTAGCCTTTCTCTGCAAATTGTGCTGCTTTACTTGCTGGCTCAGGGCATGAACTATGTGCATGTTGTTTTGTGTGGCCCACAACAAACGGAAAATGTTTTAAGGAGCTGTGTCCTCCTGTCTGACATGCGTGCATCCCATAAATTGACGCAAAGTCTTTGAGGGGGCCGACGGCGGCTCCTCTCTCAACACGACACTGTAAGGAGAGACCCTCCTCTCCCTTTAGCAGCACATTTGAAATCTGAAGCTCATCTCCGAGGCATCCATGATCGTGTGTGTGTGTGTGTGTGTGTGTGAGATACAGCGCCACATGCAGCATGAGTGGCATTTCTGCCATGACGGCTTTTGCCCTCCAACATCAGGGTGCTCACCTTTCAGCATTGCATCAACACGAGGGCCCAACAGGGGGCGACATTTCAGCCTCATCAGTTGAGCCTTTGGAAGCCGACTGGGTCGACAGTGTCCTCTTGTGTGTCCTCTCAGTCCGTTGTGACACTTTTACGCTCACACGAACAGCTAGGCAGTGCAGCCCTTCTTACAAGCTTCAGGTGTTTGCCATTAACACCCTCCTCTCTCTCTCTCTCTCTCACACACACACACACACACACACACACATTCATTACTTGCACCACATGGACACAAACAGTCTGCTCGTCTGGGCTAATTACAACCATGTGAGCGTTGTATGTGTCCTGTGTATGCAGAGTGTATTGTCATCACTGCAATTTGTTTTTAAAAGCTCTTTAACACGTCTCATTCCACTGGGGGTGGAGGTGGGGGGTTGTAGTGACTCTGCCCACTCTTGGGCACAGATCCAAATATAAATGCCAGGCGGAGGCGCCTATTAGTATTGCTCAGGAGGGAGCATTGTGACTCTTATTTGTCGTCAGTGAAATTCTGTTCAAACTCTTCTCGAAAATCCTAATTGTTACCCTGAGATCGAACACAATCCATTCTGGGACACTAGTCGCTTAAATGTAGTACTTAGTACTTAATCACCGTTGTTACGAAGCAACAAAACACTCCTCGTATTGTGGCTAAGACATGGTTGTGCGTAGGGTGATGCAGGACAAAAAGTTTTTTGGCTACATGTGGAGTTTTACTGCTTCTGTCTGCTTGATTATCACACCCAAAAGCAACAAAAACGCATTAAAAGCGAAACACACAGTCCAAATGTCATCCTTCACTTTCTAAACGGAGCTGTTGTGCAATGTTGTGATGTCTTGCGTAACGTAATGCGTGAAAGCGATTCATCTTCAGGAATAATTGTCATGAATAAAGTCCATAAAAATCCAAATAAAACAAAACAACAAAACAATTCCTCAGATTTACTACTTCGGTGTACGCTGATCCACGCGTGATTTTGCGTCACATTATGCATGGTGGCAATTCATCGTTCGTGTCATAAAAGCCAAAGATGCTCATAGATTCCTTTTGTTCTCCTCCCTCTACTGCTCTTTGAGCATAACAGCAGTTTGAACAGGAGCATAAGAGTCATTAATGGGTCTAATGATTCATCACTAAATTTGGTTTATTGTGAGGAATTGAAAGAGGCCTTCACAATACACACACAAACACACTCACATAGCACAATCAGAGTTCTGCAACACTTACAGTACATATGACTGATGGGGAAAAATACTGGGATGCAGATACACAGAAAACACATTGTTTTCGCTCTCTCACACAAGCTTAACTTTCACTTTCACACAAATCTAACTTTCATTTTCTAGAGGGGCGTGGCAGCTGCTTTATATGCTCTCTTACATCTGTTATTCCGGTGTTCGATGCAAGTGTCCAGCGCTGTAACGAAATATATTGGTCTTAACTTTTAATACAGTTTTGAAAACCTTTTAAATTGCGTGATCGCTGATTACTTCTGTGACGGCAAGGCGGCCCACAGGACCAAAAAGAAAAGAAGTTGCTTTTACAATGCTGTGGTTCCTACTGGCAACATTATTCCGCTCAATACAACGCTGGCATGGAAATAGGAGTTCAGAACATTCCTAGCGAGAGTCTGCAAGTTTCATCTAAAAAATAAAAAAAAAAAAGAAAAATGAAAAATTGAGCTTCATACTTTTACCTTTTTTTACTGTGATAGTTACAGCTCCTCAGCTAGCCAAGAGCATCCAAGTGTTTGGTGTTAGCATGCATGAGGACATGAGGGCATGAGGTGAGACCCCCGGCTGTGCGGTCAGATCTATTTCCATCAGATAAGAGCTCATTAACACATGGGATGGCAACACTGACCTGTGGATAAGTGTTTGTGTGTATTTGGATAATGGATAATGGACAGGGCATGTTCACGGTGGGCTTCTTTGACACGCACACACATGCAAAAAATAAGATAAAGTTTCTTGTCCTGTGTGTTTTCTGCCAGCTGCTGCACGTGATGATAATGTAACTGCTCTCAGTCCACCATCACTGTCGTCTCCAGCTCACATCCAAGACGGAGGGCAGACACGGTGCTCTTCCTGTTGCCCCGTCCGCCTGCAGCTGGAGACAAGAGGCAAAGCTTAGGCTTTGGGGGGGAGACTGAGAGCCAGGATGGGGCCGACCCCACCCCCGTGAGCTGCATTTGTTTTTAAAACCATAATAAATCAGGCAGGAAGCTCGCCGCTAGCCAGCCATAGTTTCACCACAGGAAGAATACATCGGTCATAACAGGGGCCATTAATGGCCATTTGAAAACAATATAAATGCAGGAAATGAGCCTTTACTTTGTTCTGCTTTATGATGCGTTCATGCTTACTAGCCATAATATCTTACGAGATCCAATGTAGAACTGTATATACCACACCTGATCAAAATTTGAATGGCAAGAATTTACACTTTGCACTGTTGGGTCTGAAGGGAAAACTGCACTTTTTTTGGAATTTTGCCCATCATCCACAATCTTTATGAGACATGAACTCATGTCTTTCTCTTTTCTGTGCATCCTAAAGATATAAAAACAGCTAAAAAGACGCAGCTAGGAATGCACGCAATGGGAAACACATATTCCACCGATAAACCCTTCTAGAAAAAAAAACAACAAAGTGCGAACAAGGCTCTATTTACATACAATGTGATGTGCATATTAACCAAGCTACAGCGACGTTGTTGTTGCATTAACATTGTTACACGGATCGAACAATGTTAGTGGTGTGTTGACACCTTGCCTCCTTTTTTGGAGGATTTGGCGATGTTTTGAGAGCGGTCTTTGTAGGCGGAACAGGTGTGTCCCGTTACGGGCAGTAATGAGTTGTCTCTGTTTTTATGTCATTACAACGCACAGACAAGAGAGACATGGGTTCATGTCTCATATACTGTAAGGATTGTGCAAAAGTGCAGTTTTCCTTTCAGGAAGTTCTGAGTCGAGCTTCAAAATGCAAAAAGGAGAAATGAGAGTGAGACAAAAACATTTGAGTAAGCAATTTATTGCAAAAGTGAAAGCGGCTGTTAAATCAGCTGATCAAAGCTTAAAATCACAGCCTTTTTAAAAGCCAAAATCCCGGCAAAAATGTGGATTCAATGTCAGGTATTCACACTGTCACGATCTCTTGACGGCAAAGGAGCTTTCTCTCTGAACATGGCCGGATGGTTGAGCTGCATAAGCAAGGCCTCTGAGGTTGGACACAGTAAGACAGTCATTTGAAACTTCTCCAAAGACGTGCGGCACATTGTCGGTTCATCGGAGAATGCAAGCAAACCGAGGCAAACGCCGAAAAACACGCTAACCGAGGTTCCACTGTGCAGTTTTTGCGCTGAGTGCTTTATCTCAGACTGCAGGTCCGCTACATCATGTCCATTGGGCCATTTTTACTGCTTCAGCTGCTTTCACGGCCATGAGAATGACTCACTTATCTCGATGCGTTTGCGCTTGTTTAAATGATGATGTTGGAGCATGTGTGTGTAGTTTATTTGGAAAGGAGGAAGGGAATGCTACCCGTTGAATAGTTGAGGATATTTAGCTTGGAGATGAGTTCTGGTGGTGTCTGTGTCGCTGAAGGTTGTTTGGAGCCACTGTGTGCTTTTTCAAGGATATGTAGAGTTCCACCTAACCTGCAACTGCATAATAGGGTTACATCCTTACAAGCTAATGCATATGCTAACCCCACGCAGTCGCCAGGAAACATCTGCAGTACATAAAAGTATAATTGTGAACATGAAGTTGCAGTTGCAGGTATGACCCTAATGTGTTCCTAAATTGCAAAATGTATACGTTTCAGGAATAACACTTTTCATATGGAAGCGCATAAACACAAACCATATCCAGAGCCCTCAAGCCCCCCCCCCCCCCCCCCCGGCCTCTCATCAGTGGTCTTATTAAAGTTAGCTTTGTGCAACCGCAGCGTTTAATAGTCGCGCAGACATTCTTCCTTTCTGAAAAATAAACAGCCTGACCCAAGCCGGCCGCTCTGCAGCCTGCGAAGGGCCTCGAGGGCCCACAAGGAACACACAAAGGAGTAAAAGGCCGAGAGCCCGGCGGTGGCGTTTGGGATGTGCTGATCACATATACAAAAGCCACCTTATGTGGATGCGGTACACACAAACACACACACATACACACATACACTACAGTACTATTGGAGCAAAATCACTGCAGCTAGTTGTCATGATGAAGGCCTTTTTAAAAGACAAGTTTGCTTTGCATCTTCATTTCTAACGGTACCATTGCATTCTTCAGGGGGTGATAATGAGACGGAAAATGCACTTTTCAAAATATTTACTGTACTGTTGTCCCTCACCACCTCGCACTTCAGCTTCACTCTATCATGGTTTTTCAGGAATATATTCATTAATAAATCATGCTGCTTATTTTTGGCCTAAATTAAGCATTTTTAAGCATAACAATGCCTAAGAACTTAAAATACAAATAAGGCATTCAGAAGATGCATTCAAAGCTGCTGTGAGTGTCTCAGTAATGTTACTTGAATGTTCAGTGAAACGCCACACTTGATCGCCGGAACAACAGGCTTCTATTGCAGGTTTATATTATCTCGCAATAATCCCTAATAAAAACACAGACTACGGTTGCTGCTGTAGCTAATGCAAGCTAAAACTCGCATCTGAACCCCTCACGTCTCTTCCTGTCTGCCCGCCACTCAGCTCCCCTAGGGAACACATTTATAGCAACACACCAGCACGAGGCTTATGTATGTCTTAAACGGCTTATTTACTCTTATTATGTCTACTATATTAGCTAAAACGAGTGTAAAGGTGACTGTAGGCGTGTTATTTCATGTCTAGAGGGCTCTAATAATGCCCACAAATGTATTTAGAATGTCGTAAACAGGTTTTTCTGTGCTCTAAGTACAAAAATATTCCATCTATAAATAAGGAATCCTACTTAGCAGAAATTCACTGATCACAGTGTCTGGAACCAATTAACCGCCATAAACGAGGGATTACTGTATAAGACGACAACTCTTTTTTTCAGACTTTTTATGCAGGGAAAAAATACCTCAATGTATTCGGGTCAATGCAGTACTTTTGTTGAAGGAACGTCTCTCATCAACAACACAAATATAATGACTACTTACAAAAATAACAAATAGCTTAATTAGGCAATAAAGTGAATAGTGTTGAAAATAAGTTAATATACGCTCGTCCCTCGCTACATTGCGACTTGAACATCGCTGCCTCAAAAAGTAATTCATAAATGATAGCTGTTTGCTGGTTGACTGTGGCCTATTATTAGTAAACAAATCTTGAAGGACAAGTCATATGTAGTATTCTGGTCACTAGACGGCAGTGATGTTACATTCATGAGACATGACGTTATTACATTACCTTAACACTTCATGTAGTCAGCCGTGGCATGTCCGACATGACAGAGTGGGAAAAAAAGTTGTCCTCCCATTCCGTGTGGAAGTGGTGTTTGTCTTGTTAATTTGTCCTTCTTCATTACTTTGTTTGAAACTCATTATGTTTAGAATTAGTAAATTGGAGGCTAACTAGTTAGCTCACTAGCTTGCTATGCTTGCGGCGGCCGTCTCGTATGTCCCTGCAGTGATCCTGTAGCCGGCGCAATGTGTTGTAAAAAAGAGCGTAAAGGTGACTATAGGGGTGTTATTTCATGTCTACAGGGCTCTAGTAATGTTGAAGCCCGTGTTTAGAAAGTCATCAACAGGTTTACTATGAAAATATTCCGTTTGCTAATATTGAATCCGACTTCGCGGAAAGTCACTGATCACGGTCGGTTCGGGTCAATTAAGCGTGCTAAACGAGGGGCGACTGTACATTACAGCTTTGAAACGAAAACTTCCCAGCTGCCAGGGAACACCCCCACCCCCCACCACCCCCCTCACTATGCCACTGAGAACAGGCTAGAATGGCCGCTTGAACAGTGCTGAGCAGACACTTTGCAAACATGGCAGCTATTAAGAGCTTGTCTTTAATGATCACGAGTGGCAGGTGACAAGGTGAGCGGCCTTTTAATGGAGCAGCCACCGGGCCCCTTGCTGCTTGATGGCATCGCAAGGTCACACTCTTCTCTACTTTACTGCTCATAACGTCAGTCAATTTACAGCCAACACGGACCGTAAAACGTGTGCACGCTTGCATTATGCAGACAATCCTCCAACATACCTGCCAAGTGCACCAGCAGCCTTTGATGTAAATCCCATCATCTGTTCAAATGCGCAACAGGCAGCTTACACACGGAAATACGTTTCGTATGAGTCTATTGGGGAGTATTTACAACCCATTTAGTGCAGTAGGAATGTAGCGCATCTGATTCCAGCTCTCAAGGATTTAGCGGCCAGATAAGAAGCAGGTGATGGTAGACAGAAAGGCGTAGGTCGGCACTCATCCCTCCTGGAGGTGCACTGAATGAGTGGCCTGGGTATTTGTGTTTTGGAAGTGTGCCGCGAGTGTGAAGGTTACTGGTCCAGATGTTCCCCCCCGTGGCCAACGTCGGTGCTCCTGCGCTATGTAAAAGCTTCCCTCCGCTCCATCAAGGTTCGCCACTCGGCCGGCACCTCTTTAATGAGAATAGCACTCATAAAAGTGATGCGGAGGCCTTTGAACGCGCCTTCAGCATCACCAGTCAGTGTTGTTCTTCTGGAAGAGCGAGTGGAGGGCAGATAGCTCTCAACAACTTAACACCAGCGCATGGGAAGGAGGGGCTCATGTTGCTGTGGCGGGCCTGCTTTCTCTCCGACTTTGACCTAGACTCATGTCTTGCCTTTCTTTGCATCATTTTTCCATTCCATGCTCTGTAAATCGTCCCTTTCTCTAGGTTCTTTTTTAATTCCTTACTTCATGGGTTCATTTCGGGTGCACACTCACTGACCAGTACATTAGGTACACCTGCACCTGAAATGACATTCAGTAAAAGAGAGGAGAGCAGATTTGTGGTTTTCTGTCGCTATTATTAGGCAAAACACAAGCAGTTTGTCATTAGTCATGTCACGTTTAACATTGTTTTGTTCTTAATAAAAGTCAGTGAAAAAACTAAAGAGCCAAGCCTGGGAGGCAGTGACTCACTTTGCGGATTCATGTTGTTGTCTTTTTTATTAGAAATGCAAATTAGTAGTATTATTATAGTAATGAGCATGTGTAGTTATTTCTAAAATCCAAAACGCATTGAATCCAATCATTTTTTCGTCACTGAGTGATGGCCCTGGAATGTAACCTCTTGGAAAAGCGGGCTCTACTTTACTGCCCTTCAGTACACTTGAACATGTATACTATGTGCACTGCGTACTTAGTTCCGTTTAGTGCTGTCCCAAATTGATTCCGGTGTTCCCTCGTTTAGCGCGGGGGATAGGTTATTTTTGTAACATTATTGTACTGTCCATGTTTTAAGGCTGCAAAACCCCTCACATTTAACATTTTCTGACATTTCTCTCGTATTTAAACACTCTCAAAAAGTTCAAACCTTCGTTTGAATTTTAACGATCAACCTACTAGTTTGGACACACAAAATTATGAAGTGACTCACGCGTATTTCACTCCTCCTCCTGCCTTTTCGTCCTGGCGCCGTTCCGCTGTACTGTAGCGTTTTTGTATCCTTGCTGCAGTACTCCTCCTCCTGAAAGTGTGCACGCTTATCAGCAGATTGTGGCACTTTTAAGTGGGTGGTAATGGCTGTAAACAAGCGTTAATGAGCATGTGCTGTACTGGAGGAGTGGACGTTCACTGTCCTTTTAATGACCGTGTCCTGTTGCTGTAGTTTACATGCAGCATATGTTGTATCAGTGTCCAGTTAGTTTTTTAAAGTTTTCTGTGTGTGTCTGCATGCTGTATGACTCGTTCATGCATTTAATGTTCCGACGTTTCACAACACACCGGCCATATCATCGTAAGATGATACCTGAGTGCATTTTTTGGAGTCAGGGGAGTATTTCTGGTGCAGTCTTTTGGAGGAATATCTGGAGTGGACAAGCTATTGGGGCAGCCATCTTTCTTTGCCTGTGTCCCCACTGCTCCTCCATCTGGCCTCACATTGTCTTGCACATCTGGAGTGTTGCATTGTTGGCCTTTTTGTCATAGTTCCTGAAAAGCTTGGAAACATTGCATGTGATCCTCCAGGTCAGCATTCATGGAAGTTCAGATGCATCCGAATATGCCATGCATGTTTTTAATGGCAACTGTCACCGTTTAACTGTTTTTTTGGGGGGGGGGGTTTGGTCCTTCTTCAATTCCAGACACCAGTGATGCACTTTTGTAGAAGACATGTTTATGTACTCAAGTGTTTTCTCACGTCCATGTGGTTCTGGTTGTGTGATTTGGACTGTGGACAAATAATACAGGGATGAGTACAGGGAATAAGACATCCCGAGAGCAAGATACTTGTGCACACTGTGGCTCTGCTAAAGTGAAATACAAGAACTTTACATGTAAATGCAATGCAATATTACAACGTATGACTAGGTTTTACCTGTCATTATTCCTCTGCAACATAGGATCACTTTGGGATTGAGAATGTTGTTTAGGCATTGGAAAGTATGGACTTAACAACATGAACTATGTGTGCACACCTTCAGCGTGCACATTTTTAACAAGGAAATCATTTATACATGCAACCGACCAATAAGAATCCAAGCCAGTCGTTGTAAAACATGCAACAAATGCACTTGAATGTGACCTTTAGTGTTTTACCCTCCTAGTGTAGCTTAACAAGGGAACCACTCTACTGTATTAGAAACAGTGCAGTTTTATACCAATGTTCATACCTCTCTGCAGTATTTAAAGTTTTTATCAGTATATTTATCAGTTCAGTGTTCAGTGCTGACATCGTAAACCAGGTGTGTTTTCCAGCAAGGACCACATGGTAAAAAATGCAAGGATGCAAGGGCCACTTTGATATTTATTGGCAAGAAGTTTTCAGCTTTGTGATGTCGGTGAAAAAACGTATTGGAAGAATTGCAACATTTTTTGCTGTTTTTATCTTTTTTAATTTTCAAAATATTTCAACTTTCTTCTTAAATAATATTCATAAATTTTCTTTTCATATTACCATGACTTCATTCCCATTATATTTAAACTTTTTCCCCAACTTATTTTGATTTGCTTATTTGTCATAATACTCCAACTTTTTTTAAAAAATAACAATTTTTTTCTTTTTCTTCATCTCTATGCTACTAAAATGACATTTTTTCCTCATGAGTTTATTCTAGTAAAACTGCACCTTTTTCTTGTTACAATACAATTCTTGTCAGTATTTTGACTTTATTCTCGTAAAATTACATCAGTTTTTTCCATTTCTGTTGTCGTCTTGTACGTTTTTTTTCTTGTAATTATGACTTTATTCCCATGATATTTTGACTTTATTCTAGTAACAGTTTAGCTTTTTCTGTAACATAATTTTCCAAAAATCACAACGTTATTTGTTGTTTTGCTTGTTTGTCATATTATGACTTTTCAAAAATAATGTATTTTTGCTTTTTAACTTTATGCCAATAAAATTACTTTACTTTTCCCTCATAATACCCTCACTCACTCCCTCACTCCCAACGCCTCAAGGCACCAACAGGAGAGACAGAAGAGTGGATACTACTGGCTTGTTAGAACGCACAGAATAGGGAAAGAAATGTGTTCATATTTCACATATAGAATTATGGATGATGGATAAAATTCCCAAAAAAGTGCAGTTTACTGCAGATTTTTGTTTTTATATAGTTTTTATTTTTAAAATTTTATTTTCTTGTTAAATTAAATTATTAGAATCTGTCGCAGGTTTACTGCTGCTTTCTTTTCCCAGCATGTGTCACTTATTGTTGAAGCAGAAAGAAGCATTTGTACCATTCTTTGCTCGATAAGTCAAAAGTTCGAGGTCTGTTGTTTTTTTAAGAGCTCTTCATGTTTTCTGTGGGAGAAACTCGTGGGATGCAAGCACTCGGGCAGAGAAACATCCTTTTATGACTCATGTTGCTTGTTCATGCACAGCCACTTGATGGATTTAAGGTCCCTGGTATTTATTGTTGTTCGGTGGTGACTTTTGCACAGTGTTGTATAAACACACCTCACAGCCAAACGCTTTAGCATCACTTCCACTTTTTTCACAGTCTGCTACACTTGAACGGGGGCCAAGCACATTTTGAGCAACGTGGATGTTTCTGATCCGTTTACACAAGCACATGTCACGCAGAATGACTTTATTGGCTTCAAATGCCCAGCTGCTTTATCCGTGGGAGATCTGAGTTGATCCCGTCAGCCAGACGTGACAAAGTATCTTGTCTGGGACTCCAATTCATCCCCATGGCAAGATCAGCTCATTTGATTTTTTCCCTCATTTGCATATGAACTTTTAAACCCCCTTGTTTGCTCTGTTTTTGCTGTAATGTGAATGCATAGACCGTAAATTCCGCACTATTGAGAGCAACTGAATATTGGTCACACCCACCAAATTTGTACATACATGGACCGCACTTGTGTACAAACCGCAGGTGTCCACATTGTAACATGGGATATTTACACAGAAAGACACACTATAAACCTTGCAATCCTACCTACCAGGTGTTCCCAGCACCACTTGTGAGCGCCGGTGAGATGCTTTTTTTTTCCCCCCTTCGGCGTTCAACAGCTGCTGCTGTCCAAGCAGTCCAAGAAGAAGCTGTAGTAATTCAAATGTACTCAATCAAACTTACTTAAGATTTGCCTGATCGAAACACGATTGCTGCATAAGACTTCAAAACAGGATAACAGCGTCCACTTCACTACTTCCAGAATCTGCACTCTAAACAAGCATCATGGGAACTGTTGTTCTTTTAGCCATAAATTAGCCGCATCATTGCTCAAGTCGCAGGGTTCAAAGTGTGTGACAAAAAGTAGTAGTCTAGAATTTATGGTACATTTGTTTGTAAGCTAACTCTTACTCTACCCCTGTACTGCTGCACGAAAAAAAAGCGAAAAATGTGTCTAAACTTGCACCCCTACTGTGTTGCCTGTGTTGTTGTTATTTTTCTGACAAATACGCCACATGGCAGAGGTTTGGACTCGAGTCACACAACTTTGACTCAAGTCAGACTCGAGTCACAGTTTTGTTGACGATAGACTCGACTTAGTAATATAATCAAAGACTTGCAACTCGACTTTGACTTTGATCGGTGCGTCGCGATGTGTCCAGAAGCCATTGACCATTTGTCTAACGATGATCGGATATCTGTATGACTTTATGCTAGCTTGTTTTAAAAAGCATTTTGAGCACAACTGTAGGGGGCGCCACAAATGCCATTTACTGTCATGTAACTATGACTTGCCTGGACTCCTCCTGCACGTGTGAAAGCGTGAGAGTGTGTATTGTCAGGTGACAGAGGAGAACAGTAGGCGCAGGTTGGGGGGAGAGATTTCTGCACCCCAATGCAAGAAAGCCAGATAAGATCAGAGCAGAGGGGAGCACAGCTGGAAGCCTTCCTGACTTGACCCCAGTTCCCTGCCTACTTCAAATTCCTCCAGTCCTCCCTTGTCCCCCTTCTTTTTTTCATCTTACCTTCCAACATCTTTCTCCTGCATCCGCCCATCTTCCCCCCCCGCAGCCTACTCCATTATTCGTCATTTTCCAAACAATGTCCTCATGTCTGGAGCATCCTCGACTCGTATTTTTTCCTCCTCCTCCTGCGTCGCATCTCCCCTTTTTACTGCCTCCTCTTCATCTTTCTCCTCCCCCTGCCCTCCTCTCAGCAGGACCTCAGTAAAGTGGGGTCAACCTTTAACATTTAATGCTGTGTCTCTCCTGTGTTTGGGCTCTGCTCTTTGACCACCTTCATTCATACAGGACCCTCCAAAGTGACTGATTGCCTTTCATGTTTTCCCCAGGGCCGAGTCCTAGACATGACAGTAGGCCCGACATTTCAAAGGCAGGCGTGTACGTTTTTTTTGTGCAAATTTACAATTGCGGGTCAAGACAAAGCAAAAATAGCGCAAAGCAGCTGCGCTTGTTATCTTTCGTGACCTGTTTTAATATCGATCGCCCGCTGGAGCCAGGGTAGGTGGTGTCATTCACCAGAAGCGAGAGACCAATTTCTTGAAAATGAAAATTCGAAGAACGAGGAAGTGTCAGCGGCGGAGGGAATCTGAGCTGTGCGATGTCTTGGAATGATTGTCGTGTATATTTAGCCTTGCTCAGATGGCAACACAAAGACAGCTGTTGTTGCACTTCTATTTTAGCCACCTTAACCAGACCCCCCGTCTGTAAATAGTCTGCACTGTGTGAGACGCATTATTTTCAAATATTATTACAAGCCTGGATTTCACTGTCTGAGAACCTGAACTGAAGCCAATCTGCAGCTCACTTTTAAGCAGGTGTTGTTTATCCTTCTCCTAGCATCCCGTAATGATCCTCTGACGCTAACCTTTCAACCTCTTGACCTTTTTTTTTTTTTTTCTTTGCAAAAGTGGAGTATCGCAATCTCTCTCAGCGCAAGCCTTAAACCCTAAACATGTCCTATTTAGTGTGGCCAAAACAGGATGCCTGAAACACCGAAATGCAACCCCCCACCCCATTTCACAACTCTCCCACCTTCCAACACCGCGCACACCAGCCGTCCTCAAACCTCACACTCGTCTCCCCTTTCCACCGGGGACCGGACGTCCATCAGCACCCTGGCATGGTTCTGCAGCCAAACGTGGAGTGGGAAGTCTTGGATGAGTGATGGGGTGAAGAATGAGGGGGGAGAAAAAGAAGAATATAAAACGAGAGGCTGACTAATCAAAATAAACGTTTGGGAAATGAAACCATAAAGGCCCCATATTATAGTATTTTTCAACAATTTTGAATGAGTCTCAGAGGTGTATTTTAAGTGTGTTGGCCAAAATCTAGCCTTGATGGAATTTAGACAATTTAAAAGTCTTTTCCGTAAGCTCTACCGGCAACCCACCTTTTATGTGCTACAGTGCTAACATGATAGTCCCATTTTATACGCTGAAAACCAACAAAATGATCAACCCTTCAGCTCACTAGTGACAGGTCAGAGGCGCTATCATGTCCATGAGGAAGGGGAGCTTTCCTTCATGAAAGCATCAAAACCTGGACAGAACTTCAAAAGCAACCTTTTCTCTCAAAAGCGGAGGGAGATGACAGATTTTTCTCACATTTGGTGCTCATATATAGGCTCTAGGGACACACATCACTGTTAGAACATCATTAAAAAGTCCATTTTGAATCATAGGGGACCTTTTGATCTTCAACACAATCCATTTTTGGGATTGCTGCACGTTGGGAACACAATAGAACCTTGGTTAGTGTCCTTAATTCATTCCAGAAGGTCGACTCAAACCAAATCGTACCCTAATCGAATCCATTTTTCCCATAAATACTGTAAATCCAATTAATCTGTTCGACACCTAAAAATGTTAACACAAAACTCTTTTATAGTTTTACAATTATACATTTACATGCAGAAAAAAATTCAAAACGCGTATAAATACATACAAATGATGAGTGGAAAGCATAATTGAAGATTTAACATCACTTTTTCCTTGACACGTTTGTTGTCAAAGATGGCTGTGAGGCAGCAAGGCCCAGCGTGTCCGTGTGGATTTCACCTTTGTGGTTTGCTAGTTTTGGATTGAATTCAATAGTGTTTTTCACCTTCTTTGTCAAAGCACTGGCACTTGCAACTTTGTTCGGCTCCATTTTGGGTTATTTTGCAGCCATGATCAATCCCTCGCAATATGGCGGTTTGATTATCGCTCCCTCGCTACATCGCGTTTTTTTCAAGAATTAATGAATGATTGCTGTTTTGTGGTAGACTGTGGCGTATTATTAGTCAAAACATATTTAAATACAAGTAACATGTAGCATTCTGGTCACTAGGTGGCAGTAACAACACAAAACATTGAGACATTACCTTATATTACATTACCTTAACGCTGCATGAAGTCAGCCATTGCATTTCCGACATGATAGTGAAAAAAAGCTGTCCTCCCGTCCCTTGTGGAAGTGGTATGTTTTTGGTTTCCTAAGTGTAGAAGAAAAAACTCAAGGTTCTAGCTCAAGTTCTTGCTTGCTAGCCTATTAGCTTGCTATCTGGCCACCTAGCGGCTGTCTCTTATGGCCCTGCAGTGATCCTGTAGCTAAAGTAAACGATGAATAATAGGACTGTGAAGGTCACTATAGGCGTGTTACTTCATGTGTAATGATGTTATAAACTTTATTTAGAAGGTCGTAAAACAGGTTTTCTGTGCTCTCACTACGAAAATATTCCATTTAGTAACACTGAATCCTTTATCGCGGAAGTTCATTTAACGCTGTCGGGTCTGGAACCAATTAACCACTATAAACGAGGGACGACTGTACTGTAATATTAGAGACTGCTGGTTCTTCTTGGTTCATCCTTAAATGGTGAATGAACTCCAGCAAGGAAGGCTGATGTCATGCATCATGATGTTCAACCGTCAAGACTATTGATGCACGTTTCCCTTTTTATGACCAAATGACTTGTGTGTTAAAGAGTGGAGGTTGACTGCTGCCACAGATGTACTATTCTGCACGTTATCTGGCAAGCATTAAGGATAAATTGATTGGCCAAGCGATAACATCTCCGTGCTGTTGCGTTCAATCTGTGCAGCGGCGTGCAGTGTTTTGGCATCTGATAAGCCCTTCAGACTAACTGTTCTTGTTCCTCCTCAACTTCCCTAGATCGTATTTCACCATGTCACCAGTAGCTGCAACAACATTCCCATTCTAATCCATGTTTCTGTTTTCCTAATCCGTAACACACGCAACACACACTCTGATCCATTAATATTTCTATGGAAAGATCATCACTAAGCATGTTTTGGGTGGGAGAACATGTAAAGTGGGGGTTGTGCACGACAGGCCCACAGGGTCAAATGGCCCTCCACAAAAACCAGATCAGATGACCTTGCTTTAATGGCCTTGAAGTGTCCGTCTGTCTACCTGTCAGTCTGCCGTTCTGTTTACAGGCCTGCCCGCTGTCAATCATCAGCCTCTTAGTCAGGCTCATGCAAACACACACACACACACACACACACACGGCTCCTCAGACCAGTACCTGACCCCAGGCTGTGATACCAGACTCGGCTGCATTTACCCTCCTTCAAGCTGAATCCAGTTAGCTGCACTCCTCCTGTTAGCCGTGAAGCAGATCCCAAGGAGGACGTCGAACCCGCTTCCCGAGAGCAAACAAACACGTAGCATACAAACAGGTACACAGAGACGTCGGCAACCACTTGCATGCTAGCACATACATGTAATACATGCATGCAACCAGATGTGCAAGTTATGGCGAAACACAGATTCTGTAAACCAGTGATGGCTTTGACTCTGCACGCCAAGCCTGCACGAACAGAACCTCTGAGTGGACGCAGAAAGACATAGAACGACATAAAAAGTGTGGAAAGCTTTTGACACCCACGCCAAGCCACTCTTGCTGGTTATAATTGTGCATGCGGTATTGGCTCCTTCACTGCCATATTTGTGCAATGCGAGGCAGCTTTGCGGTAACATCACTTGGGGTATTATTATTATGACAAGCTAAAAGACTGCTCCTCTTTACGGTAATTAAAACGTCTTCAGAGGGAAAGTTCTCCTTTTCACGCAGCTTTCACACACTCCCGTCCAAGCAGGCATGTGCGTACACTGTGCGTATGTGTCGTGCGTTTTCCTGCAAGTGCAGCCCATATGTGGAGGCTGTGATGACGCTTTGCATATGGAAGTGGACGTGCGCAGCAGTCGACTTCAGGGACACAGTTTGGGCCGGAATAACTTGCCTCAAGCACATCTTGCACTATACGAACATTTCTTTTGAGACGTCTGTGTAGGCTCTCAGTCGTACAGGAGTTGTCCATCGAGGAAAAGGCTTCTTGAGACGTCATCTGTACTTCTGTGTAGAAGGTGTCGGACGTTTCGCTCCTCATCCGAAGAGCTTCGTCAGCAAACTAATAAGTGCTGGTAGCTTAGGCCTTAAATACAGTAAGAGTGGGCGGAGTGGGCGGAATTGGTGTGCCAACACCCTCCTCCTATTGGTTCGTTACACTAAGCCTGGGCGGAGCAGTGGTATAATCCTATCCTGTTATTCACACCTACGATAAAAGGGAAGTGTCGCTCCCTGAATTGGGTATGAACGACTCTGATACTGGCTTGTTAGCATCTATTGTTCTGGCTCGGCCCTGCCTTCACCTCATTTGCAAGACTAAGAGCTGTGGGTTTTGGTCTCAGTAACCTGCTGAACACAGGGTCCAAATTGAACCTCAAACCACCATTCCGATTCAATGATGGGTTCTGTTGTTTGACAAAAATAGCTTCCTTTACTCCTCTTTCAAACCATCTGTTTTCTTTGGCCAAAATCTTTACCTCGCTGTCCTGAAAAGAGTGATTGGTAGCTTTCAGGTGTAGATGTACTGCTGATTGAGGACCACTGGCATTGTCCCTGCGATGTTGATAAAGCCTTTTTTGGAGCATTTGCTTAGTTTCCCCAATGTAGTGCTCTTTGCATTCCTCATCTTTACAGTGGATGGAATAGACCACATTGCTCTGTTTCTGGTTTGGAGCCTTGTCTTTAGGATGCACTAATTTTTGTCTCAGGGTATTTACTGGTTTGAAATAGGTAGGAATTTTGTGTTGCCATAAGATCCTCTGGAGTTTTTCGGAGACCCCCGCTACATAAGGGACTACCACTCCTCTCCTTTTTGCTTCTGTGGGCTTTTGGGTTTCTTTCCCTACTCTCTTCTTTTGACATTTGACCCATTGACCCATTGTCTGTAGCATTGACTCTACCACGTACAATGTAGCGAAATATGTAAAAACAGTCTTATCCCCATTGGTAGGCAACACTGATCATCATATAGAGAACACAAAAGGGTTTGTGGCGAGCATCAAAGACCTCAGATTGGAGCCAGAGGAAACTTTGGTGTCTTATGATGTGACTTCACTTTTCACATCTGTCCCCACCTCAGCAGCAGTCTCGGTGGTGAGGAAGAGACTGCTCGAGGACTCAACTCTGCATCGGAGAACAAAACTTAGTGCTGACCACATCTGCCAATTACTGGAAATTTGCCTTAACACCACATATTTTCAGTTTAGAGGGAAATTCTACAGACAAATTCATGGTTGTGCTATGGGCTCACCAGTCTCACCCATAGTGGCGAATCTGTACATGGAAGAGATGGAGAAACAGGCTCTCACATCCTTCTCAGGGACAAAACCAAGGCACTGGTTTAGATACGTGGATGACACCTTTGTCATAATCAAAAAACAAGAAATTCAGTCTTTCACAGATCACATCAATGCGGTGGACACCAATATCAAATTTACTCGCGAGGACACTAAAGAAAACCAACTAGCCTTCTTAGACTGCAAGGTAATTATAGGAAAGGACAGACAGCTACTTACAGAGGTCTTTAGAAAGGCCACACACACTGACCAATACCTGCTTTTTGAATCAAACCATCCACTACAACATAAACTAGGGGTTATTAGGACCCTCCAACATAGAGCGGAACAAATACCAACTAGTGCTGAGGAAAAGAAAAAGGAGACACAACATGTCCAGAGAGCGCTCTCAACCTGTGGGTACCCACGGTGGGCTTTTAACAAATGTCAAAAGAAGAGAGTAGGGAAAGAAACCCAAAAGCCCACAGAAGCAAAAAGGAGAGGAGTGGTAGTCCCTTATGTAGCGGGGGTCTCCGAAAAACTCCAGAGGATCTTATGGCAACACAAAATTCCTACCTATTTCAAACCAGTAAATACCCTGAGACAAAAATTAGTGCATCCTAAAGACAAGGCTCCAAACCAGAAACAGAGCAATGTGGTCTATTCCATCCACTGTAAAGATGAGGAATGCAAAGAGCACTACATTGGGGAAACTAAGCAAATGCTCCAAAAAAGGCTTTATCAACATCGCAGGGACAATGCCAGTGGTCCTCAATCAGCAGTACATCTACACCTGAAAGCTACCAATCACTCTTTTCAGGACAGCGAGGTAAAGATTTTGGCCAAAGAAAACAGATGGTTTGAAAGAGGAGTAAAGGAAGCTATTTTTGTCAAACAACAGAACCCATCATTGAATCGGAATGGTGGTTTGAGGTTCAATTTGGACCCTGTGTTCAGCAGGTTACTGAGACCAAAACCCACAGCTCTTAGTCTTGCAAATGAGGTGAAGGCAGGGCCGAGCCAGAACAATAGATGCTAACAAGCCAGTATCAGAGTCGTTCATACCCAATTCAGGGAGCGACACTTCCCTTTTATCGTAGGTGTGAATAACAGGATAGGATTATACCACTGCTCCGCCCAGGCTTAGTGTAACGAACCAATAGGAGGAGGGTGTTGGCACACCAATTCCGCCCACTCCGCCCACTCTTACTGTATTTAAGGCCTAAGCTACCAGCACTTATTAGTTTGCTGACGAAGCTCTTCGGATGAGGAGCGAAACGTCCGACACCTTCTACACAGAAGTACAGATGACGTCTCAAGAAGCCTTTTCCTCGATTTCTTTTGAGACTTATAGCGCATTCACAGCAGAATGCATAAGGAGGAGTGACAGGCGTCTGACTGCATTTCTTTTATAAGATATTGGGAAAAGTAACCATAATTCCATTAAAAAAAATCTTCATCAAGAATATCTGAATGTTCTGAACTCCTGTTTCAGTACTAGTGCTGTATCGGGCAGAATAATGTGCCGTAGTGAAAGTCTGCATGGATGTAGCTCAACTCCCCACGGCTGACGGCATGTTTTCTTTTTCGGCAGCAGACTACAGTTTTGACGCGAAAATAAGACGGAGAAAAAAAGTCTGAAAAAGATGAATCATGTTATATTCACAGCAGGTGGCGCCAAACCACTTCTCCCCGTCACTCATGCACACCAAGCTTACTGGTTATTTTCTTTATTTGGTAATTAGGAATTTAAAGATAACGGTGATCAATGAAGCACAGTCATGAAGTAACAATCGTCTTATATTCAGGTCAATGTGGTCGTTGAGACTGTATCAACTCTGGTTGCAGCCAAGTCGTGCACTCCATTTTGCCTCAGTGGCAATTAGTTTCTCACTATCAACATAATCCTTATCAGTCTTTTAATTGATGAATTATAATCTCCATCGTTGGTTAACAGTGTTAGTGGATAGCATGGTTGAAAATAGAAGATTTTATAAAATGTCTTTAAAAGTGATGCATAGATTTAATAAAATCTTTGCTAAAAATGCTTTTGGAAGAATAACCAAGCACATTTTCAAGGGCAGGGTTCTCCATGTTCCCATTCATAAAGTTCTATTCAGTACAAGCAATGACATGACTAATTCGTTTGCCACAGAAAAACAAGTTGTGGAACATGCTGAAGTGTTACCACTGCTTAACATCTGTTCTTTCCACACTGTATCATTCATTTTTGTTCCAAAGTGTAAAAGGGGGAAAAAAAGCCAGTTCAAAGCCCTTGCAGAGTTTGTGGACTTCCATCACTCTTCCTTTTTCCCTTTAAGTGTATCAAGTCGATGATGGATGTAACAAGGTTAATGCAATGCAACCCTTCATTTGTCATTTATGGATTCACTTTAATAATCATAATTGGACCCTGTGTCTGAAAACAATCCATTTTCATGTTCTTTCTCTCCTGTGGCCACTTCATGAAGTCAGAATTTAGCGTTTGACATGTGCCTTGTATATTGATTGTTAAAGTGATCTCGATGTTAATCCCAATCATGAGTCCGTTTTTTTTTCCTCCCCCTCGTTCAACCTCAGATGTAAATCCTCAGTTTGAATGGGCAAACTTGAGCCAAACCCTCAGTCACTTCCAATTTAGCGGATCTCACATGTTGTCCGATGGGCTTTCAGAGCTGTGATTCAGTCAAGATGTTTGCAGTTGCACAGGACTTGAACATAATACCATAATTAGGTTGGCAGCACGTTATTTGACAAACCTGCCTGCCAGTTTTAGAGTGCTGCACATTCTGCTGGCTCATGCCTGCTTTATCCTCAAACCTTTTTTTTTTCTTTTTTAATTTTTCCTCGCCTCTGCAACATGTGTTTAGGCCATTTGCTCCCTCCTGTGTCAGGGAGGTGGTGTTATAAAAGTCTCAAGCCACTGCCTTGGTGCTCTGTTAACTATTGGCTGACCTGAGCTGGTCCTCAGTAGATTATTTCCTATCGGGTTCTCAATTAGACAGCTTGTTCTTCAACTCCATATCCCTACTTTACCCTTTTCGTGACTGTGAGTCTGCCTTTTCTCGAAGTCTGTTCATCAAAATGATGGGATTGTTGTATTGTTTGTATTAAATAGTTGTAGATTATCTTCAAGCAGTTCTCCAAACCTTGTAAATGTAATGTGCAATGAATACGATCCAGAGGTACGATCCAGAGGTAGCCATCTTCACATTCAAATCACCCATAGTCATCTGTAACAAAGTAGAGTAACCTCATCCTGAGCTCATAAACCTGTAAATTGATCAAGTAGACATGAATGCAGTCGTGTTGTCCAAGTTCACCAGCATTGGGAAACTCATGCCAGTAATTAACATAGAATATCTAGATCAGATTGCTTATTTTAAGTCATGTAGAGTATAAATTGAGTTGGACACACAGCGACCTAATGGTTAGCATGTTGGCCACACATCGAAAGATCTAGATTTGTATCTCTGTTTGGCCATCTCTGTGTGGAGTATGAATGTTCTCCCCGTGTGTGCGAGGGATTTCTTCGGGTACTCCGGCTTCCTCCCACATTCCAAAAACATGCATGTTAGGTTAATTGGCGACTCTAAATTGTCCGTAGGTATGAATGTGAGTGTGAATGATTGTTTGTGTTTATGTGCCCTGCGATTGGCTGGGGACCAGTCTAGGGTGTACCCCACCTCGCAACCCTAGTGAGGACAAGCAGCATAGAAAATGAATGTATTGAAATCTCAGATAACAGAACAACAAAATTTGACTGGCAAAAGGCTTGAAACGGGTAAAATGGCAATTGGGACAAGTCATATATTCTTCTTGGCAGATTATTTAGTACATCTCATATTTGAGTACAGTTCTTGGAGGGTTATTCTGTCAGTCCCATCGGGTATTTGCAGTCCATCCAACCATTGTGCGCTCATGTGTCACCAGACACGCATGCCAAGGAGCGCTCTTTCCAAATTCTTCTGTTTTTATTGTATCTCTCTGGAGGGATGAGTCCAGCAGGGTTAAATTTAGACTTTCGTTAGCTGCCCCATGTCTCCGTTCCTCCTCTATTGTCAGACAGCAGGCACAAGTGTGGCGGACAGCGGGGGCTTAGTATGTGTCTCTGTGTGTGGGGGGGGTCTGTAGGCCATTTAATACTTCGATGATCAAGTCCAGAGACCAGAGATGATGAGAAAGATCATCACCTCAGCTGAGCGACAGATAGCCAGGAACAGATGCAGCAGTGGATGAAGCAAAGGGATGCGCAGACAGAGTGATGGACAGATGGAGGTGTGAAATGAAAGCAGGAGAGAGGAGGTCGACCCTGAGAGCGATCACAGGGGTTGTGACCTCCTGACAGGTGTGGAGGATGGATGCCATCGCTGCGGCCTTGCAGGGGGGACATGTGAAGACAACAGATCACACATCAACCCCAGTGTGTGCGTGCGCTCGTCTTTTGGTTTTTGTGCGGCACAGCCCCTTGACATTCCGACTTGACTGTCTGAACATTTGTGCTCTGTGTGCTCCGTTTCTTTTTGTGTTAGAGCGTGCTTTGCTTCAGAAATAGGTGATTCATTGACTTACATACGCTGTCACTGTCAGAAATTGGGGTAAAGAAAGAGTCAGTTTAGTTTTCTCAAAAGTAAACCACCAAGCAGTACAAGTCAGTTCAGTTGTTTTCATTTTTAGGAGCTGCACTGTTGGGAGTTGTAAAGGCTCCCAAAATATTTGACCATACATCCTACATGAACACTTTCTTTGTTAGAATGAAGTAATAGAATGTAGGATTGGAAGAAGACTAATAAAGTCATTCAAAAATACAGTTAATTGTGATGAAGAGAAGAATGTACACTGGAAGCATCACTGCTCTGTTGGGCAGAAAAACACGGAGTGTCTGGTGTGACCACTATTTGTCTCAAATACCATACACGCCAATCCAGATCACGCTGGCCATGCAAGAATTGTGATGTTTTCAGCTTCCAGGAATTGTGTTATGCACCTACTTGTGTTGTGGATAGAGTGGCCCATGGTGGCTGTGGGGTTATAGTTTGGGCAGGTGTATGTTATGGATGACGAACACGGGTGCATTTTGAATGCACAGAGATACCGTGATGAGATCCTGAGGCCCATTCATCCACAACCATCACCTCAGGTTGCAGCATGATAATGCACAGCCTCATGTTGCAAGGATCTGTACACAATTCCTGGAAGCCGAAAACATCCCAGTTTTTGCATGACCAGCATGCCCACCGGACTTCAGCATCCCGTCTAAGGTTTTCACTGAACCACATAAGCCTAATAATTGCACGCCAAGGTATCTGTTTGTGCATTTTCTAGGTATCAAAAAGGTACAGGTGTGTTCCTCAGTTATAAACGGCTGGCGTCCAGGATCCAAGGGTACTGTACCTCAGAATATCTAGTTAACTCTGCAGATTAGAATACCAGTGAAATGCATCTTCACATATACAAGGCAACACATTTCAGAAAACAAAGAAGTCACAAGCAAGATTTGACTTCAAGTAGAGGAGGCCTCATTGCACACCAATGACCCTTTGACATGTCACACCAATAATTTAGCTCCTGCGGGAAGATCTGTTCGAGACCCCTCATTAACTCCCCACTTGGAGCTTTTATACCACCCAAATGAGCAAGAGACACCTCAGTGACAAAACACGCCCGTAAATCACCTTCTTTGGCGAATAATCTGCCATTCCACTTAAATATGACATCACAAAAGCCAAATGGGAATCACATGTGGCTTCCAGCTAATTCAACTCAATAAGAGCGGGTGAAGACCGGGAGGATAGATGTGAGAGAGGTGTTTGAGTGAAGCTTGTGGTTTGATGATCTGTGTCGAGCGTGTGTGGTACATTGTGTGTGTTTGTGTGTGGTGCAAAGGGATCTGGCAAATCTTCAGTGATGGAGGCCAGGATGCCAGGCACCCTGGGGAATGCTGGGAATGCTGAATGCCCTTTCACAGTGTGACCCGCATTTGCCGTGTGTTTGAGTGAAAGATAATTGAGAAACGTAAGGGAGTAAGCGAGTGGCCTTGAAGGCTCTATTAGTCCCCCTCCCTTTTTATGAGCACAGTGACCCTGCAGCGATGCTCCGCAGCCACTAACAGCCGAACTAAATGGCCTAATACGTTTTCCACGCTTGGCTTTGTAATTACACTCTCATCTTACCGAGCTCCATTCATTTAAACGCACACATCATCTCACGCGATCAACAATTTTCTTTTAAATTCTCACCTAAGACAATCAAAACATATCTCAGGAAATGAACCGCTTCAAATAGCCTCACAAAGGAAGTATTGAGATGAAATGCAGTCCGTTCCTGGACCCTTCGGATTGTTATGGAAATAGATTATGAAAATAGATCAATAGTCCAAACTATCGCCATTTCTCACATTTTACAATTCCAAAGTGATCTACACGTGCACGAACAAGATCATTTATTAATTTCCGCACTCACATTTATACCTATGGCCCACTTAGAGTCTCCAGTTCGCCTAGCATGCATTTTTTTGGACTGGGGGGGGGGGGGGGGGGGGCAGGAGTACCTGCAGAAAGCCCACACAAGCATTGGAAGAATATGCAAACTCCATGCAAAGCGGTTCGGGGCAGAGATTTGAACCCAGAACACCCGGCTGTGAGGCAGAAGTGCTAATTACAATTCATATTTTACATTTTTTTTAAAAACTAAATAGTCGTCCCTCGACACATCGTGGTTCGAATTTCCCTGCTTCACGCTATCACTGTTTTTCATTAATGAACCATGCTGTTTGGTGGTTAAAAATGCATATTTAAGCGAATTGTATGTATTTTTTTGGCCTAAATTAAGCATTTTCAAGCATAAAAATGGCTAAATTAACAAAAATACAAATATAAGCCATGAAGAAGATGCATTCAAATTCTGAATGTAGTATTCTGCATTGGTCACTAGGTGTCAGGGATTGTTCAGTGAGACAAGCATCAGACTTGGTCACTGCAACAACAGGCTTTTATTGCAGGTTTAAGTGATCTCACAGCAGGCACAATAATAACATAATTAGAATCATAATAACACGAGCTACAGTGGCGGCCATGACCCAGGGCACGTTAAAACTCAACTCTGAACCTGAACATCACTTGCTGTCCTTCACGAGGGAAACATTTACTGCAACACACATAAGCAAACTGTATTTAAAAGATCGTAAACAGGTTTTCTAGTCCATAACTACGTAATTTACCATTTATAAATAAGGAATCCTACTTCGCGGAACTACTTTTCGAGTCTGGAACCAATTGACGACGATAAACGAGGGATTACTGTATTTTCCTGTTGCAAAAATTTTTTTTTTTTTCTCTCGCAAGCTATCATGTTTTAATTCCAGTTCCATCCGCTGACGTGCAATTTTTTGTAATTGTTAGTATTTTATATTCTTTAATTGTTTACCAATTTTCCTTCCTAGTAGGGTTAGAAAAAGTTCAATTTCTGTACTTGCTTGCTGAATTGGGGTCCAATGAAATATGATGAGGCCTTGGTTGACTATGATACATGAGGGCAGTTGGAACTCTGAATATTCTTCTTTTATGAAGCTGTTTTTTTCACCTGAAATTTGTGCTTGAATTTTCAACAGGCGGAGCGTTAGACGTGAAACGGTCCATCATATTATTGTGGATCATTTTTGGTCAGCCAAATGATCCTAAGTGAAACTTAAACATTGAGTAAACATCGATAAAAAAGATTTAGGAAACGTCAGTGACCCTGCGTGTGGATTTGTGGAGCCATTTGTCTCCATGATAAGTCTATCAGTCATTTCTAGCCTTTGCATGAAGAATCCAGACCTTGTGTTTAGCATCCGTCATGCTCTTATCAGGACCGTTGGGGGTAAGGCCTCCTGATCGATTGTCTGTGCTTGCTAATTGGATGGCCCTAATATGTTTAAATGGACAGCGCAGAAAAATCGGATTGGACTCGGAATAGGCGAAGAAAGGACGGCAACCCAGAACGTGTTTGCTGTGACACATAGATCACTGTTGGGAACACTAAAGCCGAGGAGTGTCTTGCAGCAGAGGAGTGAAGGCCATGTTTAGAGGAGCGTTGGAATGCTTTGGCACGTTGTTGTCCCGCTGGTACGGTGATGGCGGTGTCAGGTTAAAGTGGGATCCTGGGTTACTTGCATTCCTTTCATCCTCTCCCAATTCTGCAGGGGTAGAAACATACCAACAAGCCCACGGCTGGAATCGGATCGCTGCATCACACCCCACCGTGATGGTGCCATCCACTTCCTGGCTTCTGTGCACACAAACACGCATCCGATGGGGAAGGGCACAATGACCTTGAGCAAACAGGAGCTGCTCTGTTTTAAATGAACATAAAATCAGTCAATATTCTTAAAATAAAACTTTCCAAATAAGTATACTTGAATATTCACATGCATGCACTGTATGTGCAAGAACATACTTGGAAGCTATTCTGGTCTGTCATGTGGAAGATTTGGAGGGCAGATATAGAGAGTGGATCACCTTACAACATTTGCCTGTCATTGTTATTACGTCTGCGGTGCTACCCAATCCCTAATCGACTTAAATGCCCTCAATATGGGAGTAATTTTTTTGGCTAAGCGGACTCTCTGTGTGGTCAGCCATCGCTTGACTGACTGCAATTGCTTGTTGCAATTCAGGGAGGTTTGTGTCACTGTACTGCACTTTAGCTCACCTCCACACACTTTGACCCTCAAAGTTGCATTCATTAGAAACTCCACAGCCAAATGTTACTCAGATATTCACAGTTTTCATTTCAAATTGAGTTATTGTGAGTGAAGGGATCACTGATGCGTTTGCGTAACAATGCATAACCCTGAGAAAATCCACAACGGATAATTAATATGCAAAATGTAGTACATTTAGTTTTACTAGTGAAATGAAGTAGTTGCATAACAATATCACTAGCTCTAAGTCTGCACTTGTTTGACTTGGCATTTGACATTTACCAACTCAAATCCACTGATGGCCTCCAAGAAGGCAGCAATGACTGATTTTGAGACTTTTTCCACTAAAGCAAACTAACATGCCGATCATATATGCTTTGCTATAGACTACTTGGAGACAACAGTCAGTGATACTGTATCTACTTGCCCGGTTCTACTGTGTGTGCGATGATAAACATGTTAACTATCGCATAGTGTGATCTCCGATGGACATGCAGACCGCCCAATGTTTGCATAAAAGGTGACTTAATAAAACAGCCAATGACGGTACAATTTGCAGAAAGGCGGGACTTGCGCAACACCTTCAGTCACGCTGAGGCGATGACAAGTCGAGCACCCCTCATTACCGATACCGATATAGGCAGCAGCTCTTCCCTCAAACTAATATCAGGTTACATCTCATGTAATGAATGAACACATTATGCTTCTTTTGCTGTGAAGCATTTCACAAATAAACTGTGCAAAATGAGACAAATACTGCTGAAACTTGGACATTGATCTGAACTTTTGACCTCAGCTTCTGAGGCCTTTTTGGATCAGAGAACTGTTAAATTAGGATTCGTGCTCCACCATTATCTTCACAATTTTTAATCTTAATTGAGAATTGGGCGACCAAAGCACCGAAAGGAAACATCTGCAGACACAGACGAACCGGAGCCAAGTCCGATGTCATCGCATTGCTTTGTGCAGACTACAATAATGTGATACTGGTTTTGCCGAGGTCACTATAGTTAGTTAAGGAAAAGCATATTACAAGTTTACAGGACTGGCCTGCCCAGCTTGTTTAGATGAGTACTCAGAAATAAAACATTCAAATGTGGTTTGAACTCGCAAACTTGTTATATTTTTAAAAGTACCGTGTCAACATTTCTTCCTTTTCCAGATTCCACAGAGCAGCCTCAGGAATCTTCTCTACTGTTATGGTGATTATCTCGTTGTCAACATCAGGCCCGCAGAGGCCGCTGGAGCTGAGCTTTCATTTAATGAGCTCTTTGTGGTACATCAGATAAACAGAATCAACATAGACGAGGCTCGTTTAAGACATTGGCAGTTACATGCTCCTAATTCTGTCAAATGACTTTATGGCAATAACACATGTTTCAGTGCTTGTAGTTAGTATAAGTGCCATGACATTTTATAGTGTTACTTGTCGCTCAAAGCCAGTGTAGCCTGCTCTCAACGACGGTAATATTATTATACACAGTAAGCTGCACTGTCTTGACATAAACACTCACGCCTACCATGTTTATTTGTTGATCTGACGATTTTAGCCTTTTTCCTTGGAGTTGCAAAAAGTAGCAAATGAGGTCTGTTTATTTGTAGGCATCACCATCAGGGGTGCTCGTAAAAAAAACACACAACATTCGACTATTAGGGTCAAGCCACAAGGAAACGTCTTCAGGTCGTTTCAGCCTTTCATCCACACAGAAACGGCGTTCTGGGTTCCCTGAAACTGCATTTTTTTATTTTTTTTTAAAACGACTTCCAGAGTAGGGAAAATCCGAAAACAACATAAACACAGACTTGTCGATTCCGTAAAGAAGGCCGAACCACTGTTTTACAGAAACAATGACGTCACAGACCCGTCGCCGTTACGTGACCAGAAGTGAGTTTTGACGACAAGCCAGCATAATATCAGAATATTTCGACAGACATGACTCACCTAGTTGACATTTTCCTGATATTTTGTTGTCTAATTGTCCAAAATGTATCGTAGAATTCCACTGCATCGTAAGGAACCCGGAATATGAAGGACTTATGCGCATGCGTTCTTTCTTCTTTTATAGTTTGTTGTGTCACATGGTTCCGTCTGTCGTTTGTTTACGTGTGGCTTGTGTATTACATCGTTCTCACCCAGTGATCCGCAACTATTTACTAATCCGGCACACTTTGGATGCAAGTATTTTTTCAACCCACTGGAAAAAAAAAAATCCCAAGAACATTCCCGTATGGACAGGGAATTATGTCGACGACGGACAGCTAACAAATCAGATTCGACTGTGAAAATTCTTAGTCGAAGACAGCCCAAGTGGATGCCATTTACTTTTCAACACTGCCTTAACTCTCTTGGCCACGGAGTACACGAGAGCTTCACAGGTTGCCTCTGGAATCTTCTTTCACTCCTCCACGATGACATCATAGAACTGGTGGCTGTTGGGGACCTTGCGCTCCTCCGCCTTCCGGTTGAGGACGGCCACAGAATCTTAGCTATGCTGTGTTTTCTCTCTTACTGTAGGAACTAAACGGCAATTCATTTTGCCTTGAACAAAACTGAAGTTCACTTCGCAGGTTTGAAATGTGAAGCTGCTGCGCTTCTCCTGAAGTCTTCTGGCTCCTCCCGGAGTAGGCCCACCTCGTGCGTTCGAAACAGCTGCCGCAGGGGATCCATTGTCACCAGGGCAATGACAGCAATGCTACAGGTGCATCTCAATAAATAATAACAATTTGATGGTTGTAGCTTATAGCGTTCAATATTATCAATATAAACTATTAGTGCTCTAAGTGGGGGGCAGCATGGCTCAGGTGGTAGAGTGGTCGTCTCCCAACCTGAGGCTTGCAGGTTCGATCCGTGATCATGTCGAAGTATCTTTGGGCTGATACTGAACCCCCAGTTGCTCCTGATGCTGCGTCATCAGTCGGCAAATGTGCTAACAGTGTCAAAGCGCTTTGAGTGCCTTGGAGGTGGAAACGCGCAATACAAGTGAAAGACCATTTACCAAAAACTTCCTGAGCCTTTAATTGGTCTTTTAATCTGAATTGAACTGCACACTGTTCTAATTTTGAGATGCACCTGTATTCTTCTTATAATTAATTATAATACAAGCCAGTGTACCATCAAAATGTTGTTTTTAAAATCGTGTTTTAAATCACTGAAATCGTTTCTTTGGTAAAACAGCCAGGCTTATATGAGCTACATGCTTGTAAAGTAGCGTGCTGCTGGTTTGAGGTATTTTAATTATTCCATGGCTGCAATTAACCAACTTGTGCAGGGAGGCTGATTTTAAAGATTGCACTCATCTGAATGGTGTTTTTCCAAGGAAATCCCAAACCGTTACCCTACGTGTGGCCTGGTGTGGTGCAGCAAAGTGTGCCGACCTGTTTTGGCGTGCTGTCACTCTCTGATGACTATCACTGTGATTGGAAGTGTCATTAGTTCCAGCAGAGCCTGAAAAGGCCTGGAGAAAAACATGTTTATCTGCAGACACGCCATGGTTACACTCACATACACAAATAAACACACACAGATTTAGGCATGAAAATGCAGCACACAGACACTTTATTTCTCAGTCCCCGCTACAAGTGTACGTGTTTGTCTGCCTTTCCAAGTTCCTTTCGACCCAACACCGGCTTTACACAACACAGTACACATCACTTCCTGTGTCTCCGCCGTTGAAAGGAGTTTCTCAGGTATTAATGGGCATTGAGTGCTTTCTAATGTGTGTAGGGCGGTTGCCAGGTTAGGTTTGTATACTTCTTTGTGGGGAAAGCAGATGTTTGTGGGTAAACAGTGGTTCTCCTCCAGATGGGACATCAAATGAAACATGTCTTTGGGTGCTTTTAACAGATGATTTATTGGCACAGAGTGTGTATGACATTTGACTCGGAGGACTCTTCCCACGCTTTACCCAGGAGTTTATGTATTCAGCTCTCTCCTGTTCCGTTTACAGTAGAATCTCCAAAATTGATGTGTGACATCCACCAATTTGTTGGGATTTCTCAACTGGTAGTCTGTACCAGAGTCGCCATCGTAAAACCTTAAACTGGAATGGCGATGTTTCACAAGTCATACAAGTGCAGCAATAGGTTAAAAGCTGGAATAGCAATACTGTGGAACCTTGGTTAGCATCATGAATTCATTTCAGAAGGTCCGACTCTGACCGAAACAGACTCTAACCGGATCAAATTTTTCCATAAAATAAAATAACGCAAATTCAATTAATCCATTCCAGAAATACAAGTTTGACATGCATATAAGAATTCAAAATGCATGAATGAATGAATGAACAATTAAGGTTACTTTTACCTTCACTGAAGACGTAAGACTTGATGTGACAGCGAGATACCACACGGACACCACCTTCCTGTTTTGCCACAAGTTACTGTATTTCTTGAATTCAATCGTGTTTCTAAAGACTTGAAAATTTCAATCCTATGACTTTAGTCATGACTCGACCTGCCTTGTCTTGACTTGACACTTGACGTGGACTTGTCTTTACTTAAGGCTTAACTCGAGACCTGAGATTAAAGCACTTGAGACTTCCTTGAGACTTGCAAAACACGGACTTGGTCTGCACTACTGTATTGTGGGACCTAAAGTAGCATAATATGGGATTTTTAAAGGATCTGTCTCGGTATTTGTGTCCATGTAGTGTAGGTTCCAATTACATGTGTCATTCTCGCTCATGCTAGCCATATTCTCGCCCCTGCAATTTTGTTTTCAAGTGTTTAGGAGTGCTAAGATTGTTCAGATTGTAATGTCTGTGTGCACTTGGAGGAATGTGTTTGAAGTGCTGGTATTGGAGGCACTCAGTCTCCAGCATGTTATCCAAAATGTCCAAGCCTCGTGTCTTCTCCTCGTCCCAAGTCAAACGGCCATCCTTCCCCTCCTAACCCTAACCTTCATCCATCCATCCATGAGCGTCCCGTCTCTCCTTCATCTTCACCACACTGCCCCCGCCTGTTTCCATAAATGTCAATGAGAGTTCCTCTGAGACTATCCATTCCCCGCCCCCCTGTACACAGCCCGCAGTCGTCGTCATCTTGGCCTCGCCTCTCAAACAGTCAAACGTGTCTTTTCTGCATGGCAAAATGATGGCGTGAAGACAGATGCGTGCCACTTCTCAGTAACGTGGCCTCACATCTGGCTTGAGGGGGAGCGCCACGGGGCAAGGTGTGTGTGTGTGCGCAGAGAGGAGAGGTTGGATCCCCGCGGTCCAGATTAGAAGACCACGCTTATTAGATTAGTGAAACATAAATACATGGCTGACATTTGCAAATTCTGATGCATAAGCGCTCATTAGAATGGATTATATTCCTGTTTGATCTGCTGAAAATCCCTCCTTGCTCTGACGTGGTCATCCCCGTGTCTGCTGAGCTATAATTGTTTGCCGATGTCAAACTGGTGGAAGTGTGATGACCTTTCGGGCCCCGTCGCTGAGGGAAAGTTCATTACCAGAAATGGAAACATCACTCTCCGCGTGGGCCACACACAAACGCTCAGTCAGACCCGGCACTTTTCAACTGTTGATTGAAGAAACGGAAAGAACAGCACACTTGTCTTTGCAAACAATGTTGAAGTCGTCCATAGATATCATTCAGCCTTGTTTGACAAGCACGCACACGAACGTCTCCTCCTCATTGGTCCAGGAAAAAACCTTTTAATGGAGTGTGAGAGTGTTGATCGGCAGCACCCAAATCACTCCACTCCGGACTGAGGCAACTTCTTTGAATCTGTCTTACGTAAGCGCGTTAGCCAAGAGGTAGTAGAGATTGTTATTTATAAACACAGGATGACAGCAAATTGCTTCATTCAATCAAACTGGCTTCTATCCACGTTTACAACGACTCTATTGGCTTTTTGTACACTTCATTAGGTCCGCCTTGCACAGTCTCCCAAAGGTAAATGTCACCACATCCCTCAGTTTATTTCCGTAGATCTTCTCAAGGAACAATACTAAACAACAGGGGTCTCAACCCAAGTGTGGGGGGGCTGAGCTTGGGTGAGGCCGGGCCGCATGAAGTATTCAGTCCGGAATCACGTTTCAACCAAGTGACTAACTCGGCAACAAACAGGAGGCCGTTACTCAACAAAACAGTCACGGTGACGCACAGTGTCATGAAAGAACGCTGTGACTTAACATGCAGGTGGACGGCACACACGTACGGCAACTACTACTACTTGTAGTAGTGGAGGATAACAAATATCAACTCTAAACACGGAATTTTAGCAACTTTTTACAAAACAAGTGCCGCAAAGCACGCAGGGAAGCCGCAAGCAGGAGTGAGTGACATGATTTGTTGAGACAAACTGTATGAAATAAATATGGCATTTTTCCTATGACTTACATTGCATATTGTATGTATTTACAGTATTATTTATCAAATGTATCCAGTGCCATCACAGTGAAAGAAGCATAATGTGTTCATTCATCACATACAGTGAGATATATCGGCATCGGTAATGAAGCTTTTTACTGCGTATCAGTAAAAAGCCAATAATGAGCATCTCAACGTAACATAAATGAGGACAATAATACTTCAAATGAGTTATTTTCCTGTTTTATAAGCACCAATATTGCTAATGGATGAATAAAAATGATTTATTTTAAATAGATTGTTTGTTTAACAGATGGCAACATGGTGAAAAAAAAAAGTTGGTATTCACTTGCAAAACTTCTCATCTCAATACAGGAGTGTTGTTTTTGGATTCATTTCTTTAATATGCATCCGCACACGACTGTCCTCCTGCCGACTCTCCCTGTCCTTTCTTGGTTGAGTAGGTTTAAAGGATAGTCGTGTTGTGTCTCCGTGTACTTCAAGACAATCGTTCCTTGTTTATCGCGGTGACTTGGTTCCAGACCCAACTGCGATCATTGAATTTCCGCCAAGTGGTATGAGCTTCTAAATATGGCTTTTAACACTATTAGACATGAAATAACACTCCTGTAGTCACCTTTACACTTGTATTACCCAGAAAAGAGCATCAAACAGCTGAAAGTAATTATTACCATAGAAATAAGCCATCTTAGGCATAAATAAGATAAGAGACTCACACGTCAGCATTGACGGCATACTTCCTGGTGGCTATTGTCTCGTCGATGTCACGTGACTGATACCGAGAGACCAGTGTAGAATACCACGCTACTGCCGCTGTTCATGGTTAAGGAGAGCCTCACGATGCACTTCCATGGGTTTCTTAACAAGCCGAGAATACATGCAGTGAACATTCACACAGGAGCTGCTGTCGGACACTTTCTACACTGCTAACTCTAGCTAGCTGATGTCACACACGTCACTTCCCAGGCACCGCTTCTTAAAGGCACACACAACAAATCACAGATACTGTATTACACTTCATATGACGTGTTTTGAAATCCTTATATTTGTGTTTTTGTTCATTTTGCCACGTTTATGCTTGAAAATGCTTAATTTAGCCCATAAATAAGTTCATACAATTTGCTTAAATATGCATTTTTTATTTTTAACACCATAAAAGAAAGCGAAATGCCGCAAGTTCGCGGAACGTGACGGACGTTGGGCAGGATATCAGAGGAGCCAGACCTGAGGGACGTTTGTTGTTAAAGACATGAGCGGGATGCCCAGAAGAAGGGTGGCTGACTTTTGAAGAGGAAGAATGACGAGGTCCATTTGTCTTTGTTTTTGTTAAACGCTTGGCCATAATATTTTACAATATTCTCGAGCAACTGATTTACTTGGCTGCTGTTAGCGCAGCGTAGGTCTGGCTTTCCTCATTTTGCTCCATCAACTTACAGCATTTCTCTAATGCCATCGTTTTTGGGGTTTGTTTGCGTGTTTGTCATTTGCGGCATTTTTCTTTTGCATTTCTTTTGGTCGTGCATCGTTTATGTGAGTTGCAGCATTTTTCATTTGCAACATTTTCCTGTTGCATTTGTTTTTATGGTGTTTGTGTGATTTTTGGGTCATTCTGCCCTGCTGCTGCATCACTTTTAGTATTCATCATTCGTTCTCACCCCTGGCACACACAAGGTGACACCATCCCCCCCCCACTCTCACACTTGAGTGGAACTTTTGATATCATCCTCCTTTTTTTCCCAAGCCGTCCCTTGTCCGTCACCATCCTCCCCAGAGACGGGCCACCACGGCAGGCCGGCCCAAGCTGCTCGCTGCCGGACAAGCTGTGCTTCCTGGTGGGTGATAAGTGACGGGGCAGAGACAGACTGGGCAGGGTCCACAGGGGACAACCCTGGGAGGTCAGAGGGCACGCTGCAGGTCATGTGTGTGGAAGGTGAAACGAGACTCGACGAAAAACTGCAGCACATATGGTGTATTGTGGGGAATAGGAGAAGGAGATGTTTCGGTGGCGTGGGAACACGTGTGTGTGTGTGCGCGTGCGTGCGTGCGTGCGTGCGTGCGCGTGTGTCGAACGGTCACCTCAGAACATCCCACACGATTGGAAACCCTCAGTTTGCTCACTGAAAGCATAATAATCAACGAGGAGAATCGTCTAACGAGGGGCAATTAAGGAGTTTATTTTCAAAACGTGTGCTTAAAGCAGCTGACGTGCTGCTCATTAATCTTTTGTAGTGCTCAAGCTAGGAAATTCACATGAAAGTACTGATGGGCGCACACATTTTGAGAGGCTGTTTATTGACCATGAAACTCAAGCCAGCAGGGTCCGGAGCTCATATTAAGCTGTGTCATTTCTGCTTTTATGTTTAGCTCCCTTTATTGGATATATTTTAGGGTTCAGCGGTGTGGCTAATTAGTTAAGTGTGTGCTAGGCTTTAAGGCAGGGGTGTCCAAACTTTGTCCACCGAGGGCCATATAGTGAAGAATGAAAGGATGCGAGGGCCACTTTGATATTTTGGAAAGCGACACGTGTAGACATGCATGTTATGTTAGAACAGCAAGTTGTACGTTAAGCGCAATCAGTCATGAACATTTTGGACATGCGCGTTCAAAATTAGAGAAGCTCAAGTTAACTCCACCTGTGAAGAACATACGGTCGTGCGTTTTAGGTTCATCCTGAGAAATATCTGAAGTTTCCCTAACTTCTTGTAGATACATGTATATATTTCAGGAATAAACCTCATCTCAGCTTTGGAATATGGGTGAAAAAGCCTATTATAGTAGGAACTTCGGTCTTTGCTCTTTTTTTTTTTTTTTTTTTCCCCCATTTTTGCTTTTACGTTTTATTTTCCAAATATTTCAACTTTCTTCTTAAAAAATTTGTGAATTTTCTTTTCATGCTACTAAAATGACCACATTTTTCCTCATATTTTGTCTTTATTCTTGTAAAAATACAGCTGTTTTTCTGTCTGCTGTTATTGTTTTTTTAATTAACCAACTATTTCTCATTTCTTCTAATTTTCTTCTTGTAATTATGACTTCATTCCCACAATAGATTTCATAAATATTTTAGACATTTCTATAAATTATTTTTATTATGACTTAAAAAAAATTCTTGAATATTTCAACTTCATGCTACTAAAATTGTTTTTTTTTAGTCATAATATTCCAACATTATTCGTGTAAAATCACAGCTTTTTCTCATTACATTTTAATTAAAATCATGAAACTTTTTTTTCTTAATATTTTGACTTTATTCTTGTAAAATTACTGCTGATTTTTCCATTTTTGTTATTTTCGTAGTTTTAAATTATATTTTTAGATTGTGCCGCATGCCAATAAAAACAAAAAAAAGACAGTGGGCCGTAAATGGCCCGCGGGTCACACTTTGGACAACCCCCCTTTTAAGGCTAGCTTAGAGTTTACATTTGTTAGCATTAGCTGGCGTTTAGCGTTGGTAAATTGTGTATATGTGCTATTATAGATGCCCTGAAACTTCAAAGAAGTTGTCTAAAATGAGGGAACGAATCAGAAGACCCCCCAGGAAAGGGAATGAGATCCATTACAGACCATAAAAAAAATGGATGTGAACATTTCATGTCCATTATTTTGTAGTTTAGTTAATGATACTTTTAACTTATTGCCTTTTGACATACTTGGAACGTTGCTATCATACATGTCTAGCTGCTAAGCTAGCTGTTTACCAGTGTCCACTTGTGTTACTGGTATTGTCTTGCATTGCAAAGACGTTTAGCTCAAGTAATGGGCTTCCACAGATCATAAACACATTAAGTGTTCTTTTCAAGGAATTCTGCAAGTAACGAACAACAAAATGGTATTAGTCTGCTAGCAGTACATGCAGCTAATTGTCTCTGCCCTCTTCTCTATGTAATAAAAATCCAATCCAAGGACTTCCTGTTTGGCAGGAAATGCTTGTCCCTGATAAGATCTATTTGCATAAAGATGTCGGAATGAGAGCGGCTCGTAATGGTTAACAGGAGAGCAGAGTCAGGTCATAGCTTGTTTCCACTTAAGGGGGAAAGTCCTTGTCCTGAAAGTGGCCTGGTTATCTTCCTGCCGGTCCTTTTGACTTACTTTCAGCTATTTGATGCTCTTTTATCGCATACGTCACCTTCAGGACGCTTGATGCTATCAGATATTTCCATTCTGCTCAGTACATGAGTTGGTGTTGTTAGGGCCCTCAGAAATCCATTTTATTTTCCCCAAATTCCTTTTTTTTTCTTTTTTCTTTTTTCAAAATTCCATTTTCTCCATTTTAATTTTTTAGAGGTCTGTTTTTTTTTTTTTTTACGTTTTACATGTATTTTACCAGCACAGCTTTGTGGGTTTGTGAATAAAATGTCCGTGAATTAAATGCAAAAAGGCTTGTTTGCATTAACCAGCGGTAAAACACAAGACGATGTAAACACTCATACTGCCTGAGTCGCATCCATGCGGCCGCACTAGCATGCTCTGCTAAACTAAGCTAACCCAGCTAGCTTTTATTCACGGTCTGTAAGGGAGGAAGTTTCAAAGTCTCTTTTCGCCGGCCGCCATATTGACATGTTTAATAGGCAGGTTAGTGTTGTGATGCGATTCCGCCACGATTGAGAAGTCCGCCGGGGAAATACTTCCCCACACAAACGTTCCTTCTGCTCACAATGACAGCATGTCATTCACATGAGGTCAATTTACGCAAGATTCCTCCTTAGATTCCATTTTTATGACTTACAAAAGGCCGCACGGTGGTCTAGTGATTAGCATGTTCGCCAACACAGTAACAGTCTGGAGATCGGGAAGACCTGGGTTTGATTCCCCTTTGGGCATTTCTGTGTGGAGTTTGCATGTCCTCCCCGTGCGTGGGTTTTCTCCGGGTACTCCGGTTTCCTCCCACATTCCAAAAACATGCAGGTGAGGTTAATTGGCGACTCTAAATTGTCCATAGGTATGAATGTGAGTGTGAATGATTGTTTGTCTATATGTGCCCTGCCATTGGCTGGCGATCAGTCCAGGGTGTACCCCACCTGTCGCCCGAAGTCATCTGGGATAGGCTCCAGCATGCCCCCGCCACCCTAATAAGGCTGAAGTGGTATAGAAAATGGATGGATGGACTTTTAAAAAAAAAAATGCTTGAATATTTCAACTTTATGCTACGAAAATGTTTTTTTTTTTTTTTTACTCATAATATTCCGACATTATTCATGTAAAATCACAACTTTTTCTCATTACATTTTAATTACAATCATGACATTTTTTTCTTAATATTTTGACTTTATTCTTGTAAAATTACTGCTGATTTTTCCATTTTTTGTGTTATTTTCGTAGTTTTAGATTGTGCCGCATGACAATTAAAAAAAACAAACAAAAAAAAAAAAAGACAGTGGGCCGTAAATGGCCCGTCGGCCGCACTTTGGACAACCCCCCTTTTACGACTAGCTTAGAATTTACATTTGTTAGCATTAGCTAGCGTTTAGCGTTGGTAAATTGTGTATATGTGCTATTATAGATGCCGATTTTCTGTGATGACATTAACGCGAGTTGTCACTTTTTGCATTAAGGGCATGTGTGTCAGTGCGCCCCCCCCCCATCAGATCCTTCTTAGATTTTCACTTACTAAATGTATTTTCTTTTTTCCTGGAGGGATTTCCTTTGCTTTACTTGTCTGGTTTGGTATGTCATGCCGACTCTCCCTGTCCTTTTTGTCTTATACGCAGAAGACATACTAGCGAGAGTCTGGCCCATAAAATGTTTGAAATCTGCCTGGCAGTGGTAATCTGAGCAGACCGGTTGATCTGTTGCTGTGCCTGCTAAAACTAATTTCCACTCAAGTTTTTGAATCCATTTATTTGTGGTTTGTGCAAAAAGTACATATGACAGAAATGCATGGGGTATTTTGTATATGTAGTTTGTGTACGTGTTCCTCAGAATGTGTTTTGTGCTCCTCCTGTAACTGAACTGAATGCTGGGGGTGTTAAATGCTAGTGACTACTGTCATACGTCATAATATCAGTGATTGTTTAATATCAGAATAATGGTGATCTTTTACGCAGTCCCAGCATTGACAGCATTGATACCTGAGTGATACTTCTGTTTTATCAGTGATGCTGGGATGTGAATGAGTCCTGATGTCCTAAGTCAAACACATCTGTTGTTCTAAATGTTTGTGTGTGCTCTGTATCTAGTGGCTGTTTACCGAACGCACACATTGGATTCCCTACAGGCGCACATACTCACACACTCTGGTATACAAACACTCAGTGTGGTTCTGCTTTTGTAGCGTTTCTAGGGAAAGTTCTTGTTTGAAATCCGGGGGGAAGTAAATAAATATTTGTTGGGAAAGTATTTTATAATTGCAGCTTTGTGTACGTCCGTAATGGCGATCATTTCCCTCAAACTATGGAACCAGTCAAGATTATGAAATTCAACCGATCTTGTTAACTCTGTTTGAGGTTTGCTTTTTTTTTTTTTTTTTTTTTTTTTGCCATTTTGTGTCTCTTTTGGCAACACTTAGACCAAAAGACGGACAAGCCATACTGGACTCAGGAAGTCTTCAGCCTGTCTTATTCTTGAAGCTGAGGTGTTTTTACATTTTACAGTGGTTAACTTTTATACTTACTGCATGTGGCCACGAGGTTATGCAATTTGAAATTCAACCAATCAGTGGGTTTCTGTCTTTTATGCAGCCCTTATTCCAGGACCGCAGTCGTCGTCCCTTTCTACATTGCGGTCTGAACATCGCACGCTCACTCGATCGCATTTTTTTTTAAATTAATTAATTGATAAATGATCGCTGATCCGTGGTTGAATACGGTCTATTATAGTTGTAAAAAAAAAAAATAGGCATATTTAAGCAAATTCTATGTCTTCTTGGCCTAAATTAATCATTTTCGAGTATATAAATTGCAAAATGAACAAAAAAAGAAATGTAAAGCATTCAGAAGACGTGATACAGTATCTATGATGCGTTGTGTGCGCCTTTAAGAGGCGGGGCCTGGGAAGTGACGTGTGTAACTTAAGCTCCATAGAGTTGACTGTGGCTGAGTGCTAGCGGCTGCTTAGCTGTGTAGAGCGTAAGCATGGGCCGGTTACCGGTTTCAAGGTATACCACGGTATGAAAAAGTCAAAACCACTAAAATTGTGCGTCGTACCGTTTCTACGATATACTCCTGTCATTCCTCACAGTCGGAACAGGGCTTCGATGTTTTGCCAAAAGTCGTTAGCTGCCTCGTTAGCATTGAGCGGTGCCGGTACGTCCATGCTGTTGTCGGTTGACATATTGCTCACATCGAGGGTCACCAAATGTGGAGATGCAATTGAGAAGGAGACATGAGTGGTATAAACTGTTTATTCTCCACTGAACAACAAGCAACAACCACTTAACAACGTCTCACTTGCTAACAACAATCGCATGACCCGGAAACAGAAGCTTGTGGAAAAGCGCGACCTCCCACTATCCCATGAAACCGTCAAACTGTTATATTTTTGCCCAAGGTTAACATACAGTCAGAATGTCATACCGGCCCGTGCCTAGTAGAGTGGCTGACAGCAGCTCCTGTGTGAATGTTGACTGCATGTGAGTAGTATTCTACATTGGTCTCGAGGTGTCAGTGACGTTACATTGATGAGACCATAGCCACCACGGGAGCTGCCAATGCTAATGCTTATTTATGTCTAAGATGGAACTATAGGGGTGTTATTTCATGTCTACAAGGCTCTAATAATGGTAAAAAAAAACACTGTTTAGAAGGTCATAAGGTTTTATCCCTGATGAGGGTTAAGCAGCACAGAAAATGAATGAATGAATGAACGCTCTCATTACAAATATATTCCCTTTTTTAATATTGAATCCTACTTTGGAGATGTACTTGTCACGGTCAGGTTTGGAACCAATTACCTGCGATAAACGAGGTACGGCTAACTTCTTTTTCCACTTGTGTGACCATTAGTTATGTTAAAGAATGATGACAACACAAATCTTCTTTGCGTTGCTCTTTTTAAGACAGTTTTATTGTCATGTAAAATATGAAAGGGTTCACTTATTGCTGCACTGCCAGTGTCGTCTTGAAACTGTTTCTGAGAACATCGCCTGTAGCGTTAATCAGGTTTCCTTCTTAATGAAAACAACCGCGTCTTTGTCAACCAACGTTAATCCAGATCGGTTCCAGACTGCAGATTTGGCGGTTTGCATGATCAGATGCTTACTTTGCTGTCAAATCTTGACAAATCAAGGTGGTCATTTGTTGTGCTCGTGTTGGTTCTTATCAGGTTGGTAAGAGATCTGAGAGTGTGAATTAAAGTAGATATGATAGTAAGATGTGTAAGGTGGGTACTGACAGCACGGCTAACCTCAAACACTCACCAGTCATGACGGTCTTGTCGGTGAACAAACACCCGCATTAGGAACATGCTTTCTTCAGCTGGAGGAGCATCTGCTCTGTGGTTTACTTTGCGCTTTATCCGGTCTCGCATGCGTGGCAGGTGGGCGTGCCGTCCCCGGATAACTGTGTGGGACCACGTTTGTCTTCAGGTTACATGAGATAAAGGTGGTGGGTAATGTAATGTCATGCTGCTTTAAGCAGCCAGGCGGAGGGCGCTCCGCCGCCTTGAAGACGTCAGGTTTGACTAATGGCGGAGTGGAAATTTGGATGGCTCGTTTTCCTTTTTTTTGTTGGAAGGCTGTGATGGGCAAACTGCCTTATTTCCTTTCATTTGTGGATTATTTTATTCTGCTTTTTGAGTATTTCTTCAATTTCTGTGCACCAGTGATCATTGTCTAGCAAAGTGTCTACGACATGTCAACCTCCTGTCACGTAAGGATGTCATATAAACCCTGTGTGGAGGTCATATGGGAAATGAGCAAGTTCAATGCTCTGCCAGCGCATTCCTAGGAAAACAAAAGCCAACATCGCAGAGATTCTGACAGCATGACAACCATGTCACCGTTTGACAGTTTACAGTATTATTACAGCTCTAAAATGTGTTCTTTTGAAATATCTTTATTGAAAAGAGTAAAACAAGCCAAAACAGTCATTTTTAACCCACATATTATAACGCAGTGAAAGTGGAACATGCGTATGTCAAATAAATAACAAAGTCTACTGTGGCTAATCCTGCAACTCAAGTCACAACACAACAGATATTTCCTTACTAAAAGACGAAGCAAAATGCAAATAAATGCAATCAAGTGGCCCAAGAAGGTCACAACCTAAATCTTTGTTTAACTCGTAACGTTATGTTATTATTTCATAGTGGCAGGTCACACTTTTCCACAAACTTCTGTTTGCAGGTGATTAGCAACTGAGACATTGTTAAAGGGACAGTTCAGATGTTTTTGACATGAAGTTTTATGACGTCCCCATCAGCAGTGAAGTTCATCAACAGTGACTTACCCCCCGCTTCGTCCAGTGAGACGAGTTCTGGTCGGATTTCGGTGATGAGGAACTTGGTTGTCCCGCTGTCGCCTGTCCATTGTTGCGTATGTGTTCCACAACGGATCAAGACCGCTGCAACGCCAGACTCTCGCGTCGCATCTGCGCACGTCAACACTGTGGAACACATACACAACAATCCGACGGGAGAGAAAGTAACGTCGAGCGATTGTGAGGTCTGATATATCGAGGAGGTGTTTTTGTGATGCAAATGATTTACTCTTTTGAACGCATACCGTCTTAGGAAGCCAAACTGTTTACTTAAGCGGCCCCACCAATTAACCAGAACTATGTTCCTCATCACCGAAAACTCAGCTCACGGGACGAAGCCGGGGGGGAAAGTCACTGCTGATGCGCTACACTGCGGATGGGGATGTCCTACAACTTCATCCACCAGTGTGGGCAGCACTGGGGGCAAGGTGGGCGAAGTGGACAGGGACACACAACAGTGACTGGGTGGGTGGAGGGAGCGAGGTTTCTGCTCTACCTCCTGAGACACTGCCGCCCCCACTCCTGTCTCCTGCTCAATCACATCTCCGCAATTGGTGACCGTCGGCGTGAGTAATATGTAATACGCGGCTGTACCGGTGCTGCTCAATGCTAACGCCTGTGCTACCCATGCCCGACGTATGGCAACACAGCGCACACCTGTGAAAGCCCAGTTCTGACAACGAGGAACAACACAGGAAGTATTTTCACGTAGCGACTGCACTCGACCCCCATTTTCTCTTATATTGAAGAAACGGTGTGATGCAAAATTTGAGTGGTTTTGAAACGGTGACTTTTTCATACCGTGGTATACCTTGAAACCGGTGACCGGCCCACGCTTAACAACATCCCTGCGCCTCAGTGTTGCTCACATCCTTGCAGTGCTGATGTTTATCCTTAATCAGGACGCTTGTAAATAAAGCAGCAGCTCTGGGAGGAATCCCAAATGTTCCTTTTTGCCTTTTTTTTTAATGCTTCCATGTGTTGCATTACAATTTTGTCTACTACTCAAGTTGTGTGATGCCTTACAGTGCGACTTAATTAGAGGAGGACAAAGGTCATGTATTAGGCTCACAGGGGGGCTAAGCTGCACTTTCAACCAGCATCCACATGCTAGCAATCCAGGGTCTCGCAGTCCCCCTCACCTCCTGCCATCTCGCTGTTGTCCCACACGTCTAAGTCACACTGAATGGATATGAATCTTTGGCTTAGTGTCGTCTGGATGCTCATTTCCTGCTTCTCACACCTCACTGCCCTACACACACACACACACACACACACACACACACACACACACACACACACATGGTAGGTGCAGGAGTCGGAGGAGGGAAGATTAAGAAGCTAGTCATCAAGGTCAGAAGGTTACCAAGTTCCTAGCATTCAGTGATTGTGGGTCAGCATGGTGTGTGCATGTGAATTGTGTAGGTGTGTGTGTGTGTGTGTGGACAAAGCTGGGTTTTTGTGCACCAACGCACAGCTGCGAGGGCCACGTTGATGAAGTCTTAATCAGCGCGGTTACAGCCGAGGTTGAAAGGTCGGCAGCTTGACGCAAGGTTTGGATTGGCCCTCTGGGAAGCAGAGGGAGCCGCGGGGCATGCAGGCAGGGTGGCAGCAGAGGGACGCCGTGACACGGCTGATTCTTTACGGTCAGCACACCCAGCACGCTTTTTTTTTCTTTATTATTTTTTTTTGTTTGGACATGAGCAGGAATGCAATCGCACACATTTGAAGGGCCACCTCACACAGACAAAACCCAGAGGTTTGTTATTGTAAAGCAGGAAGAGCCTACTGTGTGGTTAAACCAGCTTTGTGCACCCGCCATCTTCATCTCAACTATGCCATAAAAAGCTAATTTTGACATAATAAAGGCTGTCAATCAGATGAATGTGTTTGTATAAATGTGGGGGAAAGCGAAGATAGGAATACCCGTGTGGAGTTTTATGGGGAGTTCCACTCCTCATTGTGTTCTACTTGATGTCCTGCCAAGCGTCTGGAGGCCAAACTCACATAGTCATTACAAGAGGAAGCTGTGTACTTTTAAAAGGTAAGGGTGATAAAATGGCGCATAAACAAAACAGTTCTAGTATATATTTGGTTGTTTCTAACCTTGACAAACATGTATCATGTTTTTTTTAACAAGGACAAAGAACTCTTCCCCGCCTTGGACGGGTTATGTAATCATATACACATGCTGAATTGTGTCTGTGTGGATGTAGCGTTCAAAAATAACGAAATCGACAACGCCTCTGCTGGCGGCAGCCAAGCAGTGCACTCCATTTTTATCTCGATGGCCTCAAGCTGCGGTATCTCATCAAAGTGAGTACACCATTCATATTTCAGAAACCATTTTCAGATATGTTCCCAAAGGACATTACTACACAAATGGAACTTGGACATATCTTAGAGTAGTCAGTGTACAGCTTGGATACCAGTATAAAAGTACTGTCGTCTGAAAATAACTCCACACATGGCCATCACTGTCCAACTGCACACTTTCCAAAGACAGGCGATCACAATGTGATACAGAATGTTTGAATACAAGTCTCCCACAATGAACTGCAGCTCCGCAATGATGGCAGCACTCATGCAGCCCCTTCACGATTGGAACGGCACGATTATCTTGGTGCTCCCTTGTGTTGCCGTCTGTTTAGACAATAACGGCTGTGTGTTGTCATTTTCTGTGGATTATAAATCTACACTGCTACAAGCTGAATACCAACTACTTTACGTCCTTCGCCACTTCGCGGTTCGAATTTTGCGGCTTCAGTCTATAATGGGTCTTCAAAAATATATAAATTAATATATAATAAAAATGCTGTTTCGTGGTTGAATACGGCCTAGTAGTACAAAAATATGCATATTGAAGTATAAGCTAAAACTCAACTCTGAACCCTTGACACCACTTCCTGTCTGCCCGGCACTCAGCTCCCCTAGGAAACACATTTCTAGCAATACATACAAGCATGTATGTAAGTCTTCTTTATGTCTTAAATAGCTTATTTACGCTTATTATGTCTGCTATATTGTGTAATATGAGTGTAAAGGTGACTATAGGGGTATTAGTTCATGTCTCTAATATATTTTAAAATGCATTTAAAAGGTCGCAGGTTTCTATGCTCTAAGTACATTTCCTGCTTCAATGTATTACCGTATATCCAAGTTTCATTTTTATAGTGTCACCCCTTGACAGGATACAAGTATACTGTGGTTGCCGTAGCACTAGCAAACATTCCTACTGGTGGTTTCGGAGTTTAAAAAAAAAAGGCATATTAAATCTCATCTTAATCTCATCTAATCAGAAGCTGTACAGTGGAATTGGTACCGTAGCTTCCCAGTTTTCATTTATTTTTCTAAGTGTTGAAGTGGAAGAACTTCACCCTGCGGGCCACAGAGGAGAATGTGTGACCGCAGCACTTTGCCAGTGTGTTCTGGGAAAGAAAGACTGAATGTACGCTGTATGAAACAGTGGACGTGTTGGCAACATGCCATCAGTACAACCACAAAATACTGACCACGCACATTAAGCACGTTGGTAAGAAAATAATGAAATATGAAGAAAAACAATCTTGAGACAAAACAGAAGTGTCTAGAATGTGGACTATGTGCTTTCGGGACAATAAATCTTTTAGTCTGTGGGAAATAATAAGAAATCTTAGTATTAAACCAAACAAGCGTATAAATAGTTACTCATGTTCACATACTGTATTCAAGGAATGTCCCGTTGACCTGTGGATTTGTGGGCCAGTGGTGCTACTATTTCCTTTTCCCTCATCTCTTGAGGGTTGCTTCCATTCAACTAGAAAAAGACATTTGAACGTGTGAAGAAGGTGAAGAGGAGGTCATTGGGGACTGGCTTTCCTCCTTTCTGACTTTTCCTTAGAGACATCTCCCGTTTAAAGCTCTCTTGGAATCCAAGTTTTTACGGTGGAAATAAATCTCCACTTTTCGAACCCAGATAAAGACCGTACACCCTTGTAAAAAAAACAACTTCAGATCACTTTCAGGGTTGTGCTATGAATTGGAATCAAAGGCTATCTGTCTGTACACAGATCCATTGTGTTGCTCTTGTTCTAGTTGGAGTATACAAAAATATTCCATGCTGGCTCACCAAAACTTGATATGTTTTGAAAACACTGCTTTACAGCTATTATTTTAGCACTTATCATCTATCTTATACGCTTTAAAGCCTACTGAAACATTATTAAAGACTCTAGCCACACTCTCAGTGATAAATAAGTCAGATAAGTTGGATTAGTCTGCCCGAAATCCCCAGCTGTTTTTAATTCACGGTATGTCTGTGTAGATTCTTAGTCATTCAGGTCGTGGTCATGGTCGTGGTTGCTGCTGGCCGTGGCTGGTGAACAACCGTCCTGCATAATCAGTTTTCACCTTCTTGGTGGCAAAAGAGCTCGTTCGTGGCCATTCTTCCTGTGGAATGAGATCATCTTTGGGGGAGAGATGTTAGGACATCATCATGGAGAAGCCACACTTAAAAATCAGAACTGAAGAGGATTGAAGGTGAAGTGTCTTCAAGAGACAAGACGAGCCCACTTGCCTCGAATTCAATCTTTGCAGATTCATTCACTGTATGTTGTTTTGATGTAAACAACACCTGCATTACACACTGGTAGGTGCATCAGCGTCATGCTATAGTTTTACTTTGGTTATATACTTGGAGTGTAGTCCTTCTCTCTACGTACTCTAAGCATCTCAAGTTTGGCTAAAGTTGCGGTAAAGAAACATTGGGTGCCTTGGTTCCAGAGCCTAGCTGGCTATGGCCAGGGACCCAGGAACCTGGGTTAGCATACGCTCCCGTTAGCGTGTTTATCGGTTAAAACCTCCGTCAACATTTTTCCGTGGGTCTGCGTAAATCTTCCAGTTTTTTTTAAATTTATTGTAAACTATAAAAACGTGTTTTGTGTTAACATTTTTTAGACTCGTGGCGTAACTGAGTTTGCAAAGAACGAAAGTCAACCACTGATGACATCATAGATGGGCAAAGGAACTGACCTTCCGGTTCCTGTTGCCATGTATTTGCAAGCTGCTAACAAGGACGTTTTATGATCAAATACATGAAGAACACGGTGGCGCTCACACAGTGTTATTAATAACAAGACGTGTGCCACATTGTATGCAATTCTAAATGCATATAAGCGGCGAATGAAAGGGATAATTCAACATTTAAGGTTAGTTTTAACCTTCATTGAAGTAAGCTTAAATGTTTATATATCCGTTCATTCACCATTTATAAGTACTTCTATGTATTTATGTAAAACTAAAATTGTAAAACTATAAACACGTGTTTTGTGTTAACATTTTTGGCTTTCTGGAATGGATTCATTGGATTTAAATGATTTCTTATGGAACAAACTGATTCAGTTAGAGTACGTTTCAGTTAGCGTCGGACCTTCTGGAACGCATTAATGACATTACCCAAGCTTCCACTGTATATTGCTTTTGTATTTCTTTTTCCCCAGCAAAAGGTTCTACCCCTTCATACCTAGGTGTGTATGCACTTTATACATTAGGTACTGTATAGTACACCTGAACAACCACAAACTGCAAAATCAAGCCTTTATTTAAATACTAGTACTTGGCTTTGATTGTCAGTGGTATCCACTTAGCAATATGTTTATTATTATGGCTGTAGTTCTGCCACTCGTGTAGCTAAATAAGTTAACCTAATATGTCAAGAGTAATGTATTCTGTTATTTTTAGAAAACATATTGTGGCTTTTTGGCATAATAGTCCAGTGTGAACACTGAAGCAAAGTGACTGTTAAGTCAAACTAAATTTGGACAAAATGATGCAGTAAAATGTCATCCCTTAATGCCTCCATTAAATGTGTTTTCTCTTGCATTCTTTCTTCATTTTGGATTTCTCCATCTTGCTCTAGCTGCTGATTTGTCCAGTGGAGGCCATCATTGTAGTCCTGCCATAAATCTCCACATGTAATTCACAAATTAACTGTCCACATGAATAAAACGAGTGCTGTTCCACACGAGACAGACGTGAGTGCATGCTCGGCTGCATTGCTGCTTACTTCAAGGTCTGCTCGTTTTCAAAATTGTCTCTGTTGTCTTTGATATTCCCCTGATTGTCTCAAGTCAACTTAAATTTAGTTTGAGCTTCGAAATCAAGATGCTTTTTGTGAGTGTCGCTCATCATACGCTCGGGCGCGGGCACGCTGTTGGCATGTCCTCCCAGCGGCACGCTCATTCTCATGCAGACACACACATGAGAGGCGAAAGCACCGTAATGAAAGCCACATTGGCTCATTTCATCCTTGCAAAAAATGTCCCTGGAGAGTCCATTGCGGTAATTAAATGTTATGTGAGACGCCAGCTTTTGAATATTGCAACACACCGCTTCGGGAAGTGTGTTTTCTTTTGCAAATACGGTAAATTATTCTAATGAGATGGTGTCATTTTGAAACGCTTCAATAGAGTTGTACAGTAAAAGCCTGTCAAACAGCTGTGTTATATCAGCAAGTGATGCAAGATGAATAAATCTTTTAAGCCAACACTGTTACATTTGTCTTTGGGAATGTCAACACAAACACAGCATCTATGGCCCTCCAGTTATTTTATTATTTTATTTTTTTTAAAGCAGTAATCTACTTCTTTGTGTTGGGCAGTTTGCAACACTCAGGGCTTTGGGGCGTGCAGAGTCTGCAGGGTGTATCTATGGGGAGATTAGCGGCCTTCCGCTCGCCCGGTAGCCTGTGTTGGTTTAAGGACTTAGCGTTATCTCGACAGGCTGGTGAACTGCTTCCCAAAACAGCTCTTTTATTCCCTAACTAGGTGACCCACAAATGTGTTTGGAGGGGAGGAAACTGAGGCATGTGGGAAAGTTAGAAGAATGACATCACCGCCCTGATTAGTCGTGTAAAAGAAAAATGGGACTAACCCGGCAGCAGGGTGATTAAAGATGATTTAACTCTGGTTATTAATTGATATAGTTGCACTTTAAGTTCTTGAGTGAGAGCATGTACGCCCAGATGAAACCCAGACCTCCCCTTGGCGTTTTTAGCTCCGCTTTAGCGCAGCTCTGTTTTTTCAGGAGGCGTAAAAGCCAACGAAAGATCTCCACCCGTGAGCGCCTTAAAGAGGGGGGCGCATGATGGAGCAGGCTGGGCAGTGGGACTTCCCTGCCAGGGGTTGCCAGATGTGCGACCCCATGGCTTCTATCCCTGTGATAAGAGCGACAGCTGACTCTCAGCTTGAAGCGTATGGGAATGGGTGCATGCAGCCAGTGCAGTGGTGGCGGGGGGAGAAGATGGGCACCATGATGGATGAAACTTGAGGTATCCATCTGTAGTTCACATGTGCAGTCAGCAGGGCACCGACAAGCAGCCCCTCTATCAACACAACGGCTTCATCTCTCTTTCCATGATGAGCATGCTGTGCAATAAAAGCACACACTTCATTCATCCCTTTTCTCATTCACAGTCTAATTAACCTGGCAACAATGAGTCAGAGCGTGCATGCTTGACAATTTGTAGGAATCCTTGCAGTGGGAAGGAAGGCAATAGACGTTTATTAGCCAAGTTTGTATTTTAATGGACTACAGACGTTACAAGACACAGATTTTTTTGTGTGTGTGTTTACTTTGTTGTTGTCATGTTCCCATTGGTTGATTCAAGAGATGCCATCAGTGAGCTAACGGCCTGCTATCTCTGAGATCTGCTCAGCGTTTGACCCCTGTTGTGCAGAATAAAAACAGGCCACATGTTGATCCGTGTTGTTTTAGCCCTCTGGGGAGAAGGAAGAGAGGTGATAAGAATCTCGCTGGGCTTTTGGCCAATCTCCATTGTTTGCATGCGATGGTTAATGAGTGCTTTTATATAACACTTTTCTCAGCTAACGACCATACTCTAATGAGCACACTGCCAGCTTGCTCATCACCATCACTGATTTCCACTACCACTTTAATAACTACAGTGCAACCTCTAAGGGCACACTCACGGTAGGACGATTGTACCGTGCCTGGGCCTACTCCGCAGCTAACGTCCGGCACGTTTGACTAGTGTGAACTCATTGATCTTCCGACTGGAAGACAGAGTCACCAACCTGTCAATCTTTGGGATTTGCCAGGTCGATCTCAGTTGTAAATTGCGGAGTACTCTCACACGCACAACTCCGCACAGAGATGCGCAAGTGAAGATTCTTACCAATCTCCTGATTTAGTGGCCAACATGCTAACCACTCTGCCACCGTGTGGCCGTAAATAAAACACAGAATAAGTAAGATTGCCGTGTGTCGACTGCATGCTTTCTGCTTTTTAACATTTGTAACCAGTTAAGCCCTGTATATTAAAACTTTAAAAATGCAACTTGGTTATCCACACTTAGTGTTGACATGTCAAGGACACGTAGTGCGGTGACAAATGTACGAAATGCGATTAAACTCCTGAGTAAAAAAAAAAAAAAGCTCCTCCGCAATGAGGGGTTTCATTCAAAGACATTTCAGTTGAATTTTGAGTGTATTTTGGGGGATTTCCAAGCACTCTTAAATGCCGATAACAATGTGCACATATTGCTCTTCTTTGTCTTTCTGTTTATTCACTGTAGACCTCACATACACGCATCATAGATGTTGTTGTCGGTGTTCGTAGTGTCCGAGCATGCACCTCGAGAAAGAGGACCTATTCTTCCCAGGAAGATCAGATAGACGCGTTTGAGTTGGAGATACAGGTCAGAATAAAGTCATAAAAGAGCGTCACTCTGCTGTCATAAAAGACCTTAAAATTTATGTAAGGTCATTCATGAAATAAATCAGGGACCGCTGTGAATGTTATTTTTGACAGCCCTACTTTTTTTCTAGACGTTTTTGGTTGATTTCTGACTTTTACAACTGCAGGAGCATCCAACTTCACCTGGCCCACTCTGCTCCCATCAGTTCACACAACAGAGTCTTACGGCTACCACAGTGCTGAAGACAAATGAGATCCAAGTGTGGCTTTAGGGTGCTATTTTGTATGATCACAGGTTTAGGCAAGTGTGCAAGGAACTCAGAAACGGCAGCAATAAGCAAACATGCAGATAAGGTTTTCCTAAAGGTACACGGTCAAAGTCTACCGTCAAGCACATTCACAAAACCCCTAAATCACAATCAGTGCAGTGCAACCAGAGTCCCTCACTTTGCGTAACCGTGACCTTAAAGTCTCACAAGAAAGAAGACAGAGGAGTGCTTGCCTAGGAGATTTACAGTAATATTCACCCTTGTGAGTTACGGCTGATGTTGCATTCAGGCGTCTGCTCGGCCCCCTGGAGAGAAGATCACCTCTTAAGTCTTCTGTGAAAGTCAGAAGTTAGTTGTCAAATTTTACCGAAATGTTTATTTTTCTTTACTATTAGGTTAGATTGCAGTCCATTTTCGGTGTGTGGCTGTATGTGCACGAAAAAACAGCTTCATAAAGTACATGATTTGGGTAAAAGTAGCTACCGTAAATTCCAGACTATCAGGCGCACTGAAATATACAGTAAGCTGCACCCACTAAATTTAAGGAGAAACGCAGGTGTCCATGTTGGAACATATTAGTACACAGAAAGATGTTACCTTTTTAATTAAATAAAAGGAGGATAATTAATGATGCCGTGTATAGAGAACATACAAACTCTTTATTTTTGAAATCACAGATATTAAAATTTGCTGATGTAGTAAATTTTCAAACCTCTAAAACAATGCATAAAGTTAACAATAACTTGCTACCCAAAAAATGTCATACAGTGTTTCTCTATAAGAGAGAAGAAAAATGATCTTAGGCAAAAATTCAACTTGAAACGCTTTATATGCGAAAACGACGCTTAAAACCCGCAGCATTTCAGTATGCGGAATAAAATTCTGGAGCGGATTGAGCAAGGAACTCCAACAATGCACCAAGATGAGCGAATTACAAAAGAACAGCAGTTGATGTTTGGTAAATACAAGGCAGAAGAGTCTTGCTTTACTAGAACTTGCTTTATTATGCTTGTCTTCATCTTATTTATTTATTATTACACTGATTATATGGAATACAAGAAGTCAGTAATATGCACTGTAGAAGATGTGGAACGGATGAGGGGGGTAGAATTAAATAAGCTTTGCTTCTTCCTACTCCTTTTGGACATGTGGAACTGTGAAATGATTCTTGAGATGTTTTTCCATTGTAACCTGCATGCATGTTCCAATAAAATGAAACCAAACCAATAAATGTTTTTTTTTTTTTTTTTCAAAACAGTACCGAACAGTGCGTTTAATGCGACTGGTTAAACCGTAGCCTGGCAGAAAAGTCACTCATCGCGGTCTTAATCTTTCTCTTGCGTCGTCTTCAGTGTCAGAATTGAACAGCCTCATAATTCCTTCGTCACACACGTTGTCAGTCTCTCTCTCTCTCTTTCATTGTCACTTTCTCTCTCTAGGCAGAGTAGCCCATGAACTTGTGCTATCCTCTTTACCACGCAGTAGTCCAGTCTTTGGAAACTTGATTCGATTTTTGACACTGCTCCACGCTGTCAGGATCACTGGCAGACGTGAGCAAAAGTTGCTAGATTGAACGCCTTTAACTTGAATGCTGCATCATATGCATTTCTTCGTGTGTTTTCCATGATGAGGGTGTGTCCATGAAGCGCAAAATGTCTGTTCTGAAGCATGCGAGATTTGAACGTGACCATAAATTTAGCCGCATCACTGTATAAGCCGCAGGGTTCAAAGCGGGAGAAAAAAGTAGAGGCTTATGCATCGGAAATTACTGTACTTCAGACTGGACATAAGTAATGGGACACCTGGCTATTACACCTACAGGGATTGTAAATGGAAGACCATGTGGAATGGCGCACCCCCCCTTTGCAGTGTTCTCTTTCTACAAGATTTTGGAGTGTCTGGGGAATTTTTGTTCATTCATCTGTAGGAATATTTGTGAGGTCAGAGGTCACTGGCGAGGACAGCATCTGCAGGCTCACCATCTCAGTTATATTTCATCTCAAAGGTGTTTCATGTCAGGGCTCAGTTCGGCCACACCAAAGTCATCCAAGCATGTCTTTATGAACTTTGCTTTGTGCACGGGGGACAGAAAAGGGCCTTTTCACATGTGTTCCTGCAAAGTTGAAAGCGTAGAGCTGTCCAACATGTCTTGGTTATGAGAAGAAGTATTAAGATTAAATGTGCCCAATTCCTGATAAATGAATTCCAATAAGAAGCAGTCATTAAAGCCCCACGTCTACTCGTCTTGTGGAACGGAGGTTTCTGGTTTCTCTTTGAAAGGTAAATAGATGTGCATGTCTCAGCTGGTCTTCATTGATTAAGACACTTGAAATCACTGTTAAACATCTGACTTTGGCTTTGAAGAGCACAACTTGAGAAATGGAATGACCATCAGAGGCCCTGTGGAGTATGATAGATACATAGATAGGTTGATGCACTGGGGGAGATAAAGACGGAACGATCCTTCAAGGGGGAATAAACTCTGATGTTCTCAAAGTAAACGTCAGGGCTGAAACGGCACGGAGGCACAGATGGATGACCACTTTTCTCCTGCTGTTTAGATAATATGCGATGTGATGTTTAGATCCTTGTTGTTATTATTGTTTGATGTTATGGTGATGTTGCAGTGGTTCGGATGTCAGCAAATTCCACTCTAACCAAATCCTTTACTGTGGAACAAACATCTTCACCAAATAACGTTCCTCATCTCCTGTAAATCACTCAGAGGCTACTAGTGGTCATTACCACGCACATGTCACGTCCCCCAACTGTGCTTAATGAGTTTATCAATTGTCAGAGCAACAATTTAAGTGGAAGGGTCTCACCTCTACAGCAGCCAAAAGGCTCCCCCTTGTGTCTAAACAAAATTGTAGAACATTTGATGTACTGCATGTGTTCTGAGAAATGAAGCGAGTCACGTGTGGACGGAATGCAACGACATGTTCCAAGTGAGACTAACGTGAGCTCACATGAACCCGCATGTGCTTTACATCTGAGTCTGCGTCAAACTAATGCAAGCTAGCGCAGACAACTTCATGTTACACCAAAAGACGTTTGTGCATTTGTGAGTCAGACTCTATAAATGTCATCCTAATTATTCATCCCTCGTCTTCTCTTTTATCGTGAAAAAATTTGCAAATGTTCTTTGTCAGATGACTTTGACCAATAACAATAAACCTTATCTTCAATAATGCTGCAGGTGCATGCAGTTAAGAGTGACCTTTTCAGATCTTGTGCCAGTATTAATCTGGCTCTAACGTCTTTTAAAGCATTTTTCTGGTGGTCAGGGTTGATTTTAAGGTTAAAGGTCTAATTTTACCAGGTTAACAAAGGTTGGGGTTAGGTATGTGAGCAAGGTGGAGAAGAGGTGAGGGAGATTCAGTTGGTAGGCTGTAGACTGCGCTAGCATCTCATCTACTATATAACATGATGCAACAATAATCATTCTCAAACAACCATGCAAACATTAATTGTTTCTTTCTCTTTTTTCCCCGCTTCTGGCACTGTTCTTCGTCACTTTCCGATGTTGATGATGGTGATGTCTTCCTGGGATCTACCTTCCTTCGCTTCAGGTATGTTACTTCTTTTTGTCATTGTTCGTTCATTTTGTCAAACAACAACATTTTATTAAACGTCCGTCGTCATGCAGTGACAGTGTGATAACAGTAGCACAAACTACCAAACTCAAATTTATTATCTCCCTCACTTGTATGCTCCACTTTTGAGAGGAGAGGTGCTGACATGGACATGATCCTGCAGCTAACCCACCCCTAGCTAACGGAGCTCAGCATGTCTGTGCACCCACCACTTCACAAGGGAGATTTGAGATAATAAATAAATATAAATATAAAAAGGCAGGCTACACTTCACATCTCAAAATAAAGCCTGGAGTTCTTCCAAATACCTGTCAGTCATGGAAGCTGGAAGCTGTTATCATAGAAGGTTAACTTAGCATGATGTCGCCGTTAAAATGTGACTATAATGTTAGCACTGTAGCTCACATAGCTATGCTAGTTTTTCTAACGTTTGTGTCCTCCTGTCCCACTCCTTAATGTTACTTTGCTGTGTGTGTTACAGTATATGACATCTTTTACGTTGCACTGTTGCACTGTAAAATGATGATAAAGTGGAAATAGCGTTTTTGGAGACACACACTCTGCCAGAGATCAGTGTAGACAAACACAGCTCATTAGCATTAAAGCTACAGACACGCACAAAATGGCGTGTTCCCAGTAGCGCTTACTAAAAGCACTTTAAAACGGTCTAAATTCCAGCATCAAGGCCAGATTTGGACCAACCTCAGACTTATTTAAAATTGATGAAAAATAGTATGATATGGGACCTTTTTAATGAAAATTCTGAATGGAATTTAATGACGCATTCATGCAGTCTACGTTCACATTTACATCCAGTCAGTGTGTCTGTGTTTCTCCCTGACGTGACTATAATATACTGGTTAACATAACAATATCTCCCTGTTGACAATATGCCAGTAAATAGTATTAATCACAGGCCTGCTTTTGGCTCTGTTGACTCTCACTCTCATGTGGAAGTGATTTGTGTGTACAGATTCCAGTCTTGCATTCTAGCTCAGTCTTCATGGTCGTGCGTGTGTGTGTTTTCTATTTTCTGCTCCAGTTACTGTTCCTCCTACAATGACTGTGCAGTTATTCACCATATCTATCAATACATCTGGCAGCCCTGCCTTTCTCAAATAGTTATCTTAACTTCACCAATCGAAAGCTACCCTGGATTGTACTAGATACTGTATGTAACGGCTTGCACATGGACTTTATAGACAAAAGTATTGAGACACTCATCTCTTGTACCACGAGATCTCGCGAGATTGAAATGTGACAATATTTCTCGTTTATCGAAAAGCTGTCTCGCAAGAACAGGGCAGCCAGAAGCCAATCAGACTGCGAGCTATGGCATCGCTACTGTGAATGATAATACACGTAATATGGAAGTGCTTTACTCACACTATAAACCTTGCAATCCAACCTACCTCAGCGCTCTGAGCCTCACTCACTCGCTCGTGACGTGTGGCAGGCTTTTTTCTATCGGAGTTGAACAGCTGCTAACGTGTTAATGTCCAAGCAGAAATTTGTCAGATCAAAAAACACAATCACTGCATGAGACTTCCATCAAAACGTCAATACTTCCTGGTGGCGCAGTAAGCATTATGGGAAATGTAGTTATTTTACCATAAACATAAAACTAATCTACTACAATCTGTAACGTATTTTACATGTGTCTTTACATAACTATATGTTAACACACAGTAAATGATTAGCAGTAGCAGCTACAACTACCTTTTTATTATTTTAATTTTATAATTTTTAGCTCTGTTTCAATTTTTGGAAAAGAGTTCAACAGTTAAAAGCATCATGCTTAGGTCATGCAAGCAAAGTTATAAAACATTACAAAATGTACTATAACATTTAATGTTAAAATATCGTCCGATCTCATTCCCGTGAACCCAATATCGTCTATCGTCTCGTCATGTGAGCTGAGTGTATTGTGACACCCCTAGTGTTAGGTATTCATCTTGCCAAGACTTTTTAAACAATTATCCTATTGACCCGAATGTAAGACGACCCAACCTCTCTTTCTCCCGACCCGTTTTTGGAAAAATATTTTTTAAGACAAAACCTTTAAAAAGTAATAATGTTTTAAATATCAGTGAACTACCTGCTAGATTGCAGTAAAAAAAATACTCCTTAGCTGTTCAATAGTTGCTTGATGACTTTGCTTGACTGAACATAGTGATCTTAAAAATAGCATCATAATTCCTCCTCTGTTGTTTAACTTGCCCAACCTTTGAGACCGCCCCCCCCGGACACAGCTGCATCTCTCCAGTTTACGGGTGTGTGTGTGTGTGTGTGTGTGTGTGTGTGTGTGTGTGAGTGACGGGAAGAAAAGCTCTGTCTCGCTTGGGGAGAAGTTCTTTGGTGCCACCTCTTGGGTTGCATGTACATAAACATATTCACATCCCAAATATGACACAACCGACTTTTCCCCAGGGGAAAGATGCACTCTTATAGTCAGGTCGACACGGTGCATGCTTCCTTTATGTTCCAGCATGACTCGGCAATGACAAATGGGCAAACGTTCCCACAGATGCACTCCAAAATCTTGCATAAAATCTTCCCCGAAGAGTGGAAGCTGTTGCTGCAACTGCAAAGGGAGGAGCGACTCCATCATGTCTTCTATTTTTGTTGAATGGAGCAGTGACGGTCATGAGTTCTTCAAGCAAACATATTAGTCAGCTCCTGTGGTCAGGCCTGATTCTGCTTTATTGTGTTGTGTGTGCACTTCAGTGAGTGCGCCATGACTGTTTTATCATTTACTGCGGTAATTCACGCACGAACTGTGTAAGACAGAGTGAGTCACACTATGCAACTGATGTGCCAGCCAAGAGGGAATGGGATATGAACCCTCCCTATCTACCAGTCTACCTACGTATTGTTGATCTATGTCACGTCAATATGCAGTACTACTTCTTCAGTATATGTCACGATTACTTGCAGTTGGTATTTTCTGCTGATTTTACTCCCTTTTCAAGGACTATAAAATCTTCCCATGTTGTGTTTTGTATCACTATTACACATCTGTGTATCTGGACCAGTAGGTCATCAGGCGCATCATTCCGATGTTTATTTTCACAAACAGATTTCCCTCTTCCACGTGTAATTAGAATACGCATAGGATCTGGTCATTCTTACTCAGTTCCAAGCTTCTCAGTTTGCGTGGAGCAGTGACAGCCTCTGCTGCGCTGTAAATGGAGCACACGCTTTGTTTCCCGCCACTTCAAAAGGACATTCATACAGTACAACAACAAACTGAGAGGCCGTCACTCGTGCTCACTATTGGATAGCGACTGTAGAATCCAAACAAAAGTGATAAAGCAAATAGGACCCCCTACCCTGGCACAGCGGATGTGCGCTGGGTAGGGGGGCACAGCTTGGGGGGGGGTTCTTTAATGTCCAAGGAAGTGTCACACTGGAATGCTCTGTGCAAACAAGCCTTTGCTCGCATGTGTCAACCGTGGCTGTGTGAATGTGTGTGGTAAGAGCAGGATGAGGAGACTTGTATCTGTGTGAATTTTCTGCTGAACCCATTCCATGATCCATTTGGACTTAGGATAGACCACAAAGCCACACATCTTTTTTTTTTTTTGTAGTCAATTGTAGTCACTTTGAAAGAAATTACCAGTGTTTCCAACTTGACAATTTTGTCGCAAGATCGGCAATATTCCAACCCCCCTTGACGACATATTTTCCCAAAAGCGACTAGCACCAAATCTAGTGACTTTTTCAGGCGTCGTTGGGGAGTTTTCTAATATGGTGAAAGCGCGTATTCTGCATTTTGTGTTCACACTGTGCAGCGGCGGGTGCTGATGACGGTCCGCCCCGCCCCAAGGCAGTTGCAAGCCATGATGTGGAGCTCTACGCATCGAAAGTGCAAATGAATTGCTATTGCATGTATTCACCAGAAGAGTGTGCCACTCACGAACCGCACTCAGCCATGTTAATGTGAGCCGTAGAATAAACACAGCATAATCTGGTATTCACTCTTCAGTTGTGCTCGTTTAAAAAGGTCTGATGGGATACCTTTGAGAGGCGCTGGCAGAGATAAAATATTTTATTTTGATTAAAATGGATAATTTGAAATGAACAAACCAAGAATGAAGTTTATTTGTAGTTCTAAACGTAATTAAGGTGTTTTTACTCACTATTTTTTGTCTCTCCTACGAGATTATGCTTTTTTTTTCCCCCGACAGCATTTTACAACATCATAATGAGGAGAAGCGGTATAGAAAATGGATGGATGGATATGCAAATGATATACAATTTAGACGATGACGTCATCTAGCGACTTCTAGGACAGCCAATAGCTAATTTTCTTCCTGAAAAGTTGGCAACAGTGCAAATTACTCATTCTTCTTTCTTTCCATCTTTCTTGGTGTTTTTTTTTATCACTGAAGTGAGCACAGGATTTATTATATGAATATGCTGGGTGGTGTTAGTCTAAAAACCGCATTGCATCATTATTTTCTTATTAATAGCATGATGCAGCATGCTTACACGAAGCGATAACCTGTAAAAGATAGCTTTATGGGACCTTAGATTGTGTTTAAAGGGGCTCCAAATAACACGACACATTGCACATATTATCTTTATGCACTGAAGTTAAGATGCATTTGGAACGTGCATGGCTTGCCTTGCCTTGGATGCCCGTCACAATCTGTTATGGCTCGTAATGCTTACAAATGATGTTACTATATTGTGCCCCCTGTTTTTCATTATCTTTATGGGCAGGGACAAGTTTAATAAATGGATAACCTTGACGAAGTTTGGTAATAACCCACAACCAACCTCCGCCACTTCTGCAAAAAAAAAAAAAACCTGCAGGAAATCTGAGGAGAAATAAAAGTAAGAAGCCAAAATATTTATACATGTTTTCATATTGCGTATAAATTATGTAATACAATTATAAATTGTATTACCTGCTTATTTTGTGAGCTCATGACAAAAAGTGGCAAGAGAGAAACCTAATACCTCGCCGACTAATGAAACAATAACAGCAGGTGTCTTTGCAGCCACTGTAGTTTACAACCTGCTTGAAACACGATATTGCTTTACGAGTGCGCCTTCTGCATGAGCACGGTAAATCACAAGACTTGTTTAAGTCTGACATTAATATGCACTCGGTCATCTGATCACACATGCTGCAGGTGGAAAGATGTATACAGAGGTTACATTGAGACCCCATTCCGAGGCGCTCCATGCCCAACGTGTGAACAGCGTGAGCATTAAGTGCCACTCAGCTGATGTCCTGTGTGCGAGTCACTCACTTGTTTGGTCATCAGGTAACATGAACGGGATTTGGAAGTCTTTGGAAGACATCGTTATTTATGGACAACCCAGTCTACCTGCACACTGTATCAACAGTGTTTTGTGTTGACTTTCTCTTTATTTATTCAGGCACAAAAGGAGTCATGCAGTCTCCTCTGGTTCAAAACAACACATTTGGTTATTGTTTATTTGCATAAAGTTCTCACTCAAGTAGCGAAGAGACTCAGTCCTCGGCATCGGTGCCGACATAAGCGGTAGTAAACAGACCGGAAAACTAAGCAGATATCCGTGCCTCATTTCGGTTCTGAATGAATAGTTGCTATGAGGCTCGGAGTAACTACTGTGCGTTTTGGTGTTACGCTCAACGTTTTTCACCTGCAGACGACGGTGAGCATCTAGCTAAAAAAAATACCTCGCCTCAAAGAAATGCAGACTGAAGGTGATATTGTACAAGTAACACTGCGTAAGTAACTTCATTTTGCTCAAACGACACGTCTCTTTCTGACATTGCATTGCTTCCATTTCAGGCAAAACATGCCAATTTTGGCAATAAATAAATTGTGAACACATATAAAAGTGACACTTGATACAAAACACCAGCCCTTATAGCGCAATTATGTGTGTTTATATAGCCATCAGACAAAGAACAACATCGGAAGGCACAATTAACCTCAGTGACTTCGCACTGGTGCACCTGCTTAGCAGCTGTTCACGACCACATGTGTTTTCCGCCGCTAAAAGTGACGAATTAAGCCGCTCACTAGATTGTGTTGGCGAAATGCTTGTCTCACGAAAATTTAGAAGGCTTTTGGACCAAAAAAAAAAGTAATTTAGTCATTTAAAAAAAAAAAAAATTGTAATTTTTATTTATCTCTCTCTCTCTCTCTCTCGCTCTGTCTCTGTCTCTCTGTCTCTCTTTCTGTCTCTCTGTCTCTGTCTCTCTCTGTCTCTCTGTCTAAAACAGTGGGTCTTAAAAAACACTTTTTTCCCCCCATCATCAGATTGTGTTCCTTTTCAAACAATGCCTATCCTTGTTTTGTCTCGAACTTGCGTTCAGTTCATATATAACAGAGGTCCCCAACCCCGGGCCGCGGCACAGTACCGGGCCATGGGTCATTTGGTACCGGGCCGCACAAAGAAAAAATAATTTCCATTATTTCATTTTTTTGTTTGTTTTATTTTGAAAAGTGTCCGGATTCTCTCTGTTACATCCGTCTCACTTGACGCATGTCCATAGCGCGTGTGCTAACTTTATCTCATGCTGCACAGATAGACTACTACTGTATTTTTACCATTTTTCTTTCACCTCATATTTGGTGTCAAATGCTGATACTATGTGGGAATGCATAAAGGTAAGTTTTGATGACTTATTGAGTGCTAATGTGCACATTTGTCAAGTTAATTCATGCTAGCGCACCGCCTCTTACCACACACGCCAAACAGCCATGTAATAATCTCTCTGCAAAAAGTTGGCTGGAACTTGAACTGGTGGATGGTGGGTCGGCATTCATTTTGTGCTTTTAATTTGATGTTATTCATGTCTTAGTTTTACACAATACATAATAAATAAGATAAATTACATCGCTGTAATGTACGAAACCCCTCCCCAGTCCGTGGGAGATTTGTGGGAGCCAAGGTTGGGGACCACTGGGACCATATATGATGTTGATTTTAAGTAGAAATTTGGGTCCGTTGCCAATACTTAAAGTAAATATTGCAATATTGAATCTAAAACTGATGTGGTCTTCCATTGTGTGACTTGTCAGGCTCCTCTGGCAATGGCAAAGATTCAGATGCAGAACATTAAAAAAAAAAAAAAGGTAATGCAAGGTGTGTGTGTGTGTGTGTGTGTGTGTGTGTGTGTGTGTGTGTGTGTATTTCATATGTAAGCCATTAGTAACAGACCCCGAGGTCTTCACATATATGAGGAGCAGCATTGTTGTATTATCCATTATATGCAGAAACCTTTCTTTTATTCTCTACAAATGTGGCAAATGTGTGTTTTTTAAGCAAATCTCTCTGAGAGAATGAAACCCAGCTGCTGTGGTATGTACACTTTATGTCCATGGTTAGTGCCACTAAACAGTCACACAAGCGACAACTCCTTCAATAGCCCTGAACCAGGGGTGTCCAAACTTTTTCCAGCAAAGGCCACATGCTGAAGGATGCAAGGATGCAAGGGCCACTTTGACAGTTTGTAAAGCAACACGTGTAGATATGCTAAGAGGTTATCTATGCACTGCTACAAAAATAACGTTATTTTTACTCATATTATGTCATTCTCAAAATTACACCATTTTCTCATTGGATTACAACTTTTTTCTCTAACTATTTTGACTTTATTCTTGTAAAATTACTGCTGATTTTTCCATTTTTGCTGTTTTTCTTTAGTTTTCTTGTTAAATTATATTTTTAGAATGTGCTGCAGGCCAATAAAAAAAAAAAAAAACAGCCGCGGGCCGCACCTTGACCACCCCTGCTCTTCACCTTCAATACACACACACACACACGCACGCACGCACGCACGCACGCACGCACGCACACACACACACACACACACACACACACACACACACACACACACACACACACACTTATGCAATGCAACCATGTGGGCCTATTCTCTTCTCAGACATCCTCTCCCCTTGCGATGAAGCAACGCAGCCTTAAATATGGTGTGTGACACAATAATACGTGGCCTGTGATTAAGTCACTCGTTTAATCAGCAGCATATGACCTTATACTTGTTTTTTGGTTGTTGTTTTTTTTTTTTACCTTAATTGCATTAGCGATCAGAGTTGACCTGCTCCCGCTAGTGTTGTAAAATGTACTTCAAGTACTGCTGTGCCGTGTGTAAACTCATATAATATGTATTTACCACTAAATATACATTACATTCAACATGCTAAACATAAACAAAGCTCTTGTACAAGCAGTGCAGGGCTGATCCACCAACAATAAAGACCACCAGGTCACCTTGACAGTGACAGCTTCTCCTTATTACCAGCCCAAAAAGATAAGGATTTTGTTTTGGGGTTTAAGTTACTCACTATTTCAGCTTTAAAATAAGAAGGGGGATGGGGGAAGCTATTGATGACCTCATACAGAGATAATAATGCTGTATTTAAAGACTGAAGCACTTTGCTGTCTGTATTTAATAAAACTCCCCGGCAGGGAATGAAACGAGGCACTTTTGGAAGTCTTGGGACATATGCTTTCAAATCCTTTTCATCACTCAAGACAATGCAATTTGCTTTCATGTCACTGGAGTAAAAAATGTGGGGAAACGACAATGAATTGGTTCAAACTCACCATGAAGTTTTCCTAATAATGTCCAGTACACATATTTTGACATATTTTGTCACAGTTCTAATTTTAAAAAGTGGGTAAACAGAAAGAAGTGGCTGTGCGGTGAAATTTAGGACAGTGAAGCAAATCCCCTACTGGATTGTGTGAAATCAGTGCTATCTGACATATGATGTGTAAATAAGTAATCAAATCTGCTTTCCGCTGTGATTATTTGCTTTGGCGTCTCATGACTGAAGTGTGAAATAGCTCTAGGAATAGTTTTACTCGAGCTCAACGCCGTCAACAACCAAACGGCAAACTGAGCAAAAGTTTGAAAGGTGTGATATAAAAGATTTTGTGGGGGTTTAAACACACGGATGCGTGCCCACGTAGGAGCCATGTGCCACTGTTTGATCCCCATGTCAGGCGACTCCTGTTCGGGCTACAGGTCACCTCAGCGCAGCCTCAACCCGCAGGGGGGAGAGGGACACCTGATCTGAGAGCCTGTCAGGCATAGTTAGCCAACATCACACTTTTTGGGAGGGGGTGGGACGAGCTTGAGAGAAGGTCACAGATGCCTTTTTTGTCCATCTTCCAAAAGACGCCTCCTCACTTTGAGGTCATGTCCTCTTGGAGGGGGACAAAGAGGCTTGCTTCAGTCATCGAGTAAGGTTGAACTCAATCTGATTTGTATTTCAAAACAAATTTTCCCGTTGGAGATAATGAAAATAGAAGTGATTAGTTCCAGACTCAAACGTGCCTTGCCATGCCAGTCACGCTGGAAGCCATCAGGACCATCAAGGTTTCATTTTTTTCCTCATCAGAGAATAAAACTTTCGTGCAAATTCCGAATGGGCAATTCTGTGGCGTTGAAGGAGACGAAGCCTTTGAAGACGTTTTTTGACGGACTGCCAATCAGATCCTCCGGCTCAGGGCAGGTGACATTTTTTTGGGTCTACCACTTGACTTTTTTGTTCAATAACCCCCAGGATCTTTGAAGAAGCTTCACGACTGTCCTACTGCGTCCAACCTCAGCAGCAATGACGCGCCGCGAAAGGCCTTGCTTATGCAGCTCAACAATTCGACCGCGTTCAGAGAGAGAAAACGTTTTCCCCTTTGCCATCAAGAGATCATGAGTGAATACTGTCAGAAAATGACATTGAATCCACAAGATTTTGGCTTTTAAAGGCTGTGGTCTTAAACTTTTGATCAGCTGATGAACAGCCACTTTCACTGTAATGCTCGTTTGCAATACATTGCTTACTCAAAAATCTCCCTCCCATTTCTTTTTGGGCATTTTGAAGTTCTGTTTAGAACCTCCTTAAGATCCAACAACGCAAAATGTAAATTCTTGCAAATTTTAAACTGGTCTTAAAATTTTAATCAGGACAAAATATGTTTTCAGCAAGCGGGCCTTGATGGAAAAAGTTTAGACCAGCTCTGCTTTAGAGGTGCCACTGAGCTTTTTTTCTACCGTTTAATTTCACTCAAAGCATGAGGTGCCATTTTTCTCCTCCTTTGTGAAACCGCTGGCAATATTTTCGGCTTGACGACAGACTGCATTAGCATAAATGAAAAACAGAAAGTAGTTTTCAACAGATGCAGACCATAAAAATGTGTCCCAGTCTGAGAAGTGCAAATTGTCTCTCCCTAAACATCATTCCCCCACACACCCACCGCTTCCAGCATGTGATGTGAATGTTGATAAATAATTGCAGCTTGTCCATTTCCTGGCTTTTAAAAACCTCTCGCAAGGTTTCTCGGAAGAGGAAAAACTCCAGTTTGAATACCGGTGAGCTGATATTTAGTGGAATCAAAACTGCAATGAGAACAGGACAGGAAGATGTTTGGGTGAATCCATTATACTTCACCGCGTCCTCTTTGCTTCCTCACAAAATGTAACAAATGCCTTAATTACCTCCTCTAAGCTCCGAGCACCTCCAGCTGTGCTGCCCCTGCCTCTTCTGGCACCACTACACAGGAATTCCATCGAAAATTATTCATCTTTGTTGTTCTTTATTATGTAAGCCACATAAAGTGCTCTGAGGGTTGAAAGCTGAGAAGATGTATAATGCAAAGCAAATAAAATGTAGCTGTCAAGTGGCACCAGACCTTACATGCTGCACATTGCAAAATTCCGAATATAAAAACGGACATAAAAATAATCCTATCTCCCATTGTTCACGTGTTTGGGTTGAAATGCGATGCATGTTTATTGTCACTGCAGGACCTGTCAAAGTTAATAGGCTCTTAGTGCCAAATTTAAGAGGACCTCATCATGGTAAAACAAACAGCATGATGAAAGCTTTGTAGTAAATGAATAATAACAATACAATCACATCAGCATGCCAGGTTGAAGCATGCAGAGTAGAAGATGAAGGTCAGAAGTCGTCCGCAGGATCCCAGTGGACCTAATTTAATGACACTGTCTCCTTAAATGAAATAATAATAAATAGGTGGTTTATTTGTTTTGGACATGCACAATTGATCATATCTGAAAGGGAACAGAATGGGGGGAGGAGAGTTTCATACTTTGACTTTTGTTGACGTTGCATTGGAGGTACTGTACACTTTCAGCGGCTTCTCCTGTGAGTTTGTTGCTCGCTGCAATCGTCTGCGTGATAGCTGTCCCTTTTTTTTGTACTTTTTGTTTATTTTGCTGTTTATCAATGGCGCCCTGAACCAGTGCATGTCTGAACAGTTGCAGCATAAGCAGTGCCAGGCCCCGGACAAATGTGAGCTTTCACAGTGAGGCTAAATATGGCACAATGTGACGCATCTGGAGCTCCAGTGTTCTCTGCAGATATTGACTAATCTCTTGTTAATCACGGCTAACGGGTTCCGGACCGACCATAATAAGAGAATTTCCATGAAGTAGGAGTCCTTATTTATAAGTTGAATATTTTGTGGAGCATTGAAAATGTTGTTTATGACCTTCTAAATACGATTTTTAACATTATTTGAGGCTTCTGGACATGAAATAACAACCCTGTAGTCACCTTTACGCTCGTATTAGCCAATATAGTAGACATAATAGAAAATAAGGCAAGTTGGATATAAATAAGACATAGACTCACACTTTAGCATTGGGAGAGTTCTTTATTTTTTTTCTGGACAACATACTTCCTGCGGTGGCTATTGTCTCATCAATGTAACATTACTGACGCCTAGTAACACCTAGTATACTACATATTACGCCTTTTAATGCGTCTTCTCAATGCCTTATATTATTTTCATTTTTTCATTTGCCCATTTTTATGCTTGAAAATTTTAACTTTAAATGAGAATACATGAAATTTGCTTAAATTTTCCTTTTTTTAACTAAAAATATGCCATATTCAACCACAACAAAGCGATCATTTATTAATTTTGAAGACTGTGATAGAGTGAAGCCACGAAATTTAAACCGCAAAGTGGCGAAGGACAACTGTAGTCGCATACATATGATTGGATGCATTTGTTTGTGTACGCTAACTATTCTTGAACCACTGCTCACAAAAATATGCACCCGCGCTGTGTTGCCTGTGCTATTATTTTTCTGACAAATGCACCACATGGTGGCGCTGTTGTAAAAACCCAAAGTTTCACACCTTGAGTTGGACTGATTTGAAATTTCTCACACAGCTCAACAGAACACCCATTGTAACTTTAGGGCGTTTAGTCGAACCAACACGAGATTTGGTATCCACACTATGGGAGTGACAAGCATATGACTGTAAAAGTGTCCCTGCAAGATTGGTTGCAGGGACATGGGCAGGACTTAGCAACTAACTGCCAATAAGTCATTGACCATTTTTCAAGTGATTATACAATTTTGAGGATATCTGAAGCACATGGATGGTAGCATGTCGTTCAAAGCATTTTGAGCACAACCCACAAATCTCATGGGCAACGTACCTGTCAGCGGTAATTCTTCACCTGACCAAGACATTTTGGACAATTGTGTGCTTCCTATGTTGGGGGAACAGTTTTGGAAAAGCCCTTTACTGTTCCCAGTGCTGAAAGCAAGGTCCAAAAGTGGTGTGGAAGAACTTCAGAACCCTGTCAAACATCTTTTGGAATGAACCAGAATAGCGTTTGTGTGCTAGCCAGTGTGTGAGGCCCATTAACGGTGACCTCTGACCTCACAGATGTTCTTCTGTGTGAATGGTAAAAATCTAAAAATCATGTCAAAGTGTGTTATTGCTCTAGAAAGGCAACTAACCCTATATTGGCTTCCTTTTTGTAGGTGTCATAGCTTTGCGTATCATTATGAGATACCAACTCTTCCAAGCATGCCTTTATGGACATTGCTTTGTGCACTGGTGCACAGTTATGCGTCGTCCCAAGACTTTTGTCCATATAGAGTATCATCAGTGTATTCTGCATCAGTGTCCAGATGCATCGTAGCGTGCCGTGCTTTGTATGCCTTAGTCCGAAGGCATTTGAACAGGTTTGTTCCACTGGCTGCAACTGAAGAGAAGGGCAGGTGAGGTTACGTGGCCTCCTGACCTCTGACCTCCCCCGTGTTAACCTCCGGCACCGGCCGTATCTCCTCCAGCAGCAAACAGGATGCAGCGTTTGCCCGGAGAGGCGGCTGCGCTCTGTCCATCTGCGTCGGCGTTTTGACCCTCACCGGACGTTCCCAGACCATTTCCACACCTCTGACCCCGCCGGAAAACGCATACCTTCTTTTTGCTCATCCCCGCGCGCCTCGCCGTGCCGCCAGCATCGGCTACATTCTCTCTAAGTGAATTACATCGTCGCTGCAGGGAAGGAGAGATGAGGCATGACAATCAATTACCGACATCAAACAGAGGGGAGCTTGTGTGTCTGGAGCTGTTTGTTGTTAACATACTGTTCTGTGGGATGATGATGATGATGATGATGATGATGTGAGCAGGTAGGATGGAGGCTCGGTTTGTAAACTCCACCATGATGGTGAAAACCACAATGCAGGATCCCCACATGCATGCATGCATGTGTTTATGTACAGTATGTGCACGTTGCATAGGAGCAGCACGAAACAGCTTCTGTGGGATGCATCATGGCGTTCTGGCGTTCCGGGCCAAGGATGCAACTTCAGTGTTGTCACCCCCACCGCCCTCCGTCCCACTGCGGCAATGCCCAGCTGCAGTCGAGTGGTGATCAGCCATTGTTTTGTTTTCTTCCTTGAAACGTACAAGGCACAAATCCACACCAGGCACTTGAGAGGAATGAAGAAGAATAAATTGTTTACAGGAAAGCGTTTGCAGTTTAACCAGAAATGTCATAAAAATATGTCCTATCATATGAAAAGTCACTGGAAATGATATTTGTCCTTTTGGAGGACATGTTAGGATACATGTAATGCAGAGATCTTAATCAGCCTCAGTCACAACCAGTCGTACGGGCTCCTGCGGCCGGTCTAAGTGCAAAAACCCCAAGAAACGCACAGACTGAAGTGATTACTCAACAACTACCTGCCCTCTAATCAATTTATGACAAGCATCTTGACCTGGATGGCTAGCAGTTTGCACAGAAACAATACAAGTCGCTGCAGTGTGATGGCTACGTTTTTACACCACAAAGTACGACCATTCGGCTTCCTTCATTCATATGCTTTGTACTTTGTCTTTAATAGCCACAAACGTTAGACAAAGTTGTCTGTTTTTCCTCCACGTTTCTGAGTTACCCTGCAACAATTCAGATCGTAGCTAAAGTTGTATCCACCAAACATGGACACGTATATTAGTTTGAACAGCTACTAGCAATGTGCATGCAGTGAGCATTTAGCAATTTCTTCACAATGGTGACCCATTTGCCTACAGTCAAGTCCAGAGTATACCAGGCCGTGGAGACTGGCGTGTGCGCAGAATGCCGGCTGTGCTCCAGTAGCACACAATTGCAAGAGAGAATTATAATGTACTATAATATAGGTATGTTAATTCGACTTTAAAAAGCCAAAGGCAATCTAATACAGGTGTTTACATGCGCATTTAAAAGGTATTTTCACTGGTACTGTCCACCTAAAGTAATATGGCGTAACAGTAAAACTCACGTTGACATACTATACATCATTTATTATCAAAGATTTTATTTTTGCTTTCATTATTTCCCATGCAGACTGTGAAAATCCAAACAAATTTGAGGTCAACCAGCCTCCTGAAACAGACCGTATGGTCATTTCTCACTGTAGCTGTTTTATAGACGTGTTGTTTTGAATGTTGCAGGCAATCAGAAGACAAGAGGTGAAGACTGTCATATAGTATATCATAGTTAAATATCTTGCTCTCAGGTTGTGAAAGTAGGACTCCATTACCTCACCCCCGTTTTGCAACATTTCCTGTTTTCGGAAATTAATAAAGAGCACACTTACAACTTGGATTTGGGCCCCTGGCAAGATTAAAGGGAGATGCTCAGAACGCAATCATTCATGCTGCCCACTTGTTCTTGCTCGTCATTGTCAGCATGTTCACCATCACGCCCTCTCCTCTGTTTGCACTTTATAAAGGATGGAGTAGAGGAAAAAAGCCCAAGAACAACAAGTCCATTGCTGGAAAGTGGCTTTTTAAGCTGGAGCTGTTCTCTCATGTGGCTTCAAAATGAGGAAATCCTGCATCTGATTTATTTTCGAGTGAATCAAATGATGAACAGCTGCTTTTCTTGCCTATTTTAATGAAGTTCGGTTTAAAGGAAAACTGTACTTTTTTTGTTGTTGTTGTTGTTGTTGTTGTATTTGCCCATTATCCCCAATCCTTATGTGAAACATGAACACACGTCTTTTCCTTTTCTGTCCGTTATAAAGAGAGAAAAACAGCTAGCGCGAGGCAGCTAACAATGCAAGTAATGGGACTCACCTATTTTGACCAGAAAGCCCTCTTAAAAAAAAAAAAAAATAGTGACACAGCACATCGCCCACAGCGCCACTCACAACGCATCAGGCCACTATCGGGAGGCGGTGTTAGCTACTCGATCTGCTGCTGCTGCATCGCCTGTGAGTTTGGAAAAGTTAATGCTAGGATATAAATCAGGCCTCGCATTTGCAAAGTGGAAGGTTGTGGTAATAAGGTGAAAAGTAGGTCAACTTTGAAATTCCACATGCCACCAACTAAACATGCGAACAGACTGAAGCAGTGGACACTGGCTCTCAACTAAGACCCGACAACATCGCTAGGAAGACTCGGCTAGATGTTTGTTTGCTCTAAGCATTTTTTACCTGAGGATTATGTTTAATTTACCTGCTCAACGGGGAGCACAAGTCTTGTGCTGAAAGATACAGCCATCCCATCAGTCGGCATCCCAGTGAGAGCGGACATTGTAAGCAATGCTCTTATTTTGTCCATGAAACATTTAGCACTAGTGCTACATGCTAACACTAGGAGAATGGCTTCCTGTTCACGATAGCTGGATGTGCCTAGTACCCAACAACGTTATTCTCTGCCTGGGGGGAGTAAAAGTAAAACGTAGTCGTCTGCCATAATTAGTGGTAGCAAACGCTCTCTCTATGCTGCTGTTATTGATGGAAGTAGTGTTCGTTGCTGTGGGCTCTATGAAATTAATGCGCGCAGGAAGGAAGTTCCAGTCATCCTTAAAACAACCAAAATAAGGCAAAGTACAATAAGAATTACATGTTATCATGAATGAGCCTGTCACTACATGGTTACAGCATATCAAACGATAAAACATTGGAGGTGTTTTAAAGGGATAATTCAGATTTTTTTGTCATGAAGTTGTATGACATCCCATTCAGCAGTGGACTATTTCGAATGGAGAGGCGACAGTGCGCAGGGACACGGCGGCAGACAAATATAACGCCAACCGATTTGTGAGGTCAGTTTTTTTTTTTTCTGGAGGAGGCATTTTTATGGTGCAAATGTATTACTCTTTTGAACGCACATTGTTGTGAGAAGCGGAACGCTTTACTTAAATGACTCAGCAACTAAGCCAACCTACGTTCCTCGTCACGGAAATCCAGCCAGAACTGGACTCTCAGGACCAGATGTCACTGTTGATGTAGTCCACTGCTGATGGGGATGTCCTACAACTTCATGTCAAAAAATCCAAACTATCCCTGTCACGGAGGGCTTTACAGGCAGGTAAGGCGAATCCCATTACCTGCATTGTTAGCTGCCTCGTGCTGGCAGTTTTTCTTTATTTAGAATGCACAGAAAAGAGAAAGACGAGTGTTCATGTCTCACATCGGGATTGTGGATGAAAATTCCCCAAAAAGTGCAGTTTTGCGTGTTGATACTGTGCCACAAGAAAACCATTGCCATTGCCTTAAAGAGGATATGCTCTCCAAGCTGTGTCTCCTTTTTGCCCCTCATTGGCAGTCGTGTTACGCTCATCAACCACAAAAGTGTTCCACCTTCAGTGTGTGTCTGTCATAGAGATAATCCTAACACTACCAGGATGTCTGGAACCTCCTCGTGAGCTTTCCTAGCAGCGCACCATAGGTCTGGCAAGGTTCTCTCTTTTTCACATGAGAGAATTAAATTGCCATTAAAGAAACATTCACTCCTCGGGCTATAACTTCATCATCAGTAGAAGGTCACACTGTAGTGTGGCTGCATACACGGCCAATGAGATTTCATTAAGTCGGGCGAATGAAGCGAGACAGAGGTGCATTCGTTTGCATGTTAACACCCCTTGTTGGAGTAGCCCAGAACAACCAGCCAGGGACATTTCTTGATGATGATCGATGAGGATATTTTAAACCCACTATTACCAGTATTATGGTTATGGCTTGACAGCCCACTAGCTCTCTTCGTAGCTTTTATGTTTTCCTGCTCTTGTCAGCCGTTTGTTTTTAATTGTTGTGCTCGCCCATTGACCTTGTACAACAGCCAATTTATTTTTTTTTCCTCATCGGTTTTGTTCTGTGCTGCTCAAATCTTTTTTTTGGCCACCTCGTCATTTGTTTCCCAGAAGAAACATCTTCTGATTTTCATTTGTGTGCAGTCCCGTCCCGTCCTGTCCTGTCTTTTTGACTGCACGCCAACCACATGCATATTGCGTCAAACCTTTCACAGAAACATTGAAAACGGGGGGGTTTTGTGTTACCGCCTGTTAGCCAGACCTCCCTCCTTCGAACACACCGTATTGATTCATCAAAATTGTCCATTTCCTCAAAGGCTTCCATCATCCGCTTTGACCACATGCATTGCCCGCTTCCACTGCCGCAAAGTACCAACGGTTCTCACCAAAGTCATCACATGTGAGCCATATAATCTCAGTCTTGTCATTTTGCGTTTGCTTTGATGAAGTCCAATGACGTCATTTATCTCATTCAAACGTTTAAAATGACACACTCCTTCATCGGCGTGACATCAAGTGATTAAGTCGATACTGCTTCACTGTGTCACAGCGAGTTAGCGTGATTACTGGCAGACCATGTGTCAATGAAATACGAGCTTGACAAAGTCCAAAGTGATTTCTGGCGAAGATTGACAGTTAGGTTTGAGGCTTGAAGCTCTTTGAATTGCCATTAGGAACATCTTTGGAGGATTTCAGGGTTGATCAGGCAGGAAATCACTCGCATACATCGAATAACCGCCACAGTAATAATCAGGTCTTTAGCTAAATGTGTGCAATTGGAAATTACCTGTTTCTATATGCTTTGACTGATAGTTGAGCAAATCTGCACAGAGATTTCCAGGGTGACTTATTGTCAGCTCTCTGACAACAATCTATGGACACGTTTATCGAATTTGGTCAATCATTTGGAATTTGATATGTTCAATGTTCACATCAGTGAGCTTATGTCGTGTAGTAGGATACATCTTGAAGCAATGTCGGTATCATGTGAGTGTGCTGCCTAAACAGGCTGCAATGAGAGAACATCTAAATGAAAAATCAAGTTACAATACAGGCTGATGGAAGGTGAATGGAGTGAGGTTCCCCTAAGCTCTCAAAGTTAGCATTTCACTTTCAATTCACTTTTAAGCTGCATGATTGAAAGAATCAACAAGAATCATTAATTTATTTTGCAATAGTTAGCTTGTGCATCTTCAAGTGAAGAGGTTTAGCTCTGAGCTACCTTTTTTGAAAAAAATGTAAAAGAAGCTTTACACAGTGGCCTAGTGGTTAGCATGTTGGCTGCACCGTCAGGAGACTGAGGGTTTAAGTCTCCGTTTGGGCATCTATGTGTGGAGTTTGCATGTTCTCCTTGTGCGTGCGTGGGTTTTCTCCAGAAAAAATATGCTTGTTTGGTTAATTGGATACTTTAAATTGTGTGATATAAATATAAGATTAGTTTTTTCTAGGGAAGTCTTACATTCGGGTCAATACAGTAATAATAATATTGAATATATTAATTGACAAATTGGTTGCTATTTTTCCTGATGAGCATCGCTTTTGAGAGTCTGTGGTCAGCTTTTGGTGCGCTCGGCTGCAAGCTGGTAGCGACTGCCTCACGCCACCTCAACAGCACTCCATATAAGCACATGAGGTCGGAGGGGAGGGGGATAGAGGCGTGGGAGAGAACGCCTGGGAATGCCATGAGTAGAAGCAGAGATGATGCAAGGATGTTACAACTGTAAGGATGCAACCAATTGAAGAGAAATACACACGGTACACAATGCATCCCAGGCCCGTCGGTTATTAGTTGTGTTGTTGATAAGCCTCAGGGCAGCGCATTGTTGGGTTTTTTTATGCGTTAGATTTAAACTGCCACCCCATCATCTTGTGAACACACACATTCCTTCTTTTCAGGTCATGTTTGTCTGAGAATGATATTATTGCATTTGAAAGGACATTGTTCATTCGATCTTAAGCGTGGGACTGCAGCTAACCATGTCCAGACGTGTCTATTGGAGACTGTACACCACAGGTTATGATTAACCTGAGACGATCGCTGACCTGTGACAAATAGACTGTAATACTACACTCCCCTCCCTGCTCGGCACAGTGCAGTCTGGCATGATGCAGCATTGCAAGGCCCACTACAGGGTGATTGAAGCCCAGGGGTCCAGCTCAGCAATCCTGGCCTGAGGCAGGGAGGCAGGGAGGCAGAATTCCATGAAAAGATGTTGCAAGAACTTTATGATTTGCTGGCAACACACTAAGCATCCTCTGCATTTCTCTCCATTCACTCCTGCCATCTGTTGTTCCCCACGACAGTGATCCAGTTGCAACACAAACACACACACGCTCCGCACAGCTTAAAACCATGCACCACCACAGGTATGTTAACTGGGCCTGGCTCTGGTCTCCATGCATTAGCTGCACATTCCGGCGGTGTGGAGAATGGCAGCTTCTTTTAGAGACTATTTGTGGCTTTTTTTGTGGCGTGTTTCACCAGATACCAACATCAGTCGGGGTTTTAACCTTGTCTAGTGAAAACGACACAACTATAGGGAGGTAATGGAGTTCACGCCTGATACGTTTTTCTTCATAAAACTCTGCAATACCACTGATACACATGCACATACAAGACTTGTACCACTGGAGACCTTGTTGCAAGGCTGCAAAAGGTGGCCTGTTGACGTTGAGCCCTTGCAGGGGAACTTCCTTCTCTCAGGCCCATAGAAAGCAAACAAGCTAATCAGAACCAGCAGGTCAGCCCACTTTTAACTCTGTACCTCTGTTGGACACACAGGACTTCAACTGAGGGAATGCGTATGCTAATAGTGACAGTGCAAAAGATGATACAGTTCATCAGTGAATCACTGACTGGCGTTTTAGCTTGTTTTTGAAGATTTGAGTGCATATTTTCACCATGTTAAATGGTACTGTGAACTTGAAGTTGAAAATCACATTTTTTTTGCAAAAATACGATAATTTGATTTATTTAACTTGATTTATTTTTTTTTTTTTTTGCCTATTGCATAGAGTTGATCAGGTTGTTGAGTTTGGCCTGTGGATTGTTGGTCCACTCCTCTTCAATAGCTGTGCAAAGTTGCTAGATGATGGCAGTAGCTGGAATGATGTGTTGTACACGCTAATCTAGAGCATCCCAGGCACATGCAATGGGTGACATGTCCGGTGAGCATGCTGGCCATGCAAGAACTGGGATGTTTTCAGCTTCCATGGATTGCGTACAGATCCTTGCAACATGGGGCCGTGCATTATCATGCTGCAATTTCAAGTGATGGTTGTGAATGAACAGCACAACAATCAATAAAATGCACCTGTGTTCGTTTTCCATAACATACGGCTGCCCATACATTAACCCTACAGCCGCCATGCGTATCGCTACTCGAGCCACAACGTTGACCTGATCTGCAACCCGCTCACCCACTCGCCGCTGAAACGGTTTCTGACAGTTTGTGCAGAAATCCTTTGGTTATGCAAACCGCAGCGTGCCAGGTGGCTGGAGGTGAAGATGCTGGATGTGGAGGTCCTGGGCTGGAGTGATTACGCGTGGTCTGCGATTGTGAGTCCGGTTGGATGTACTGCCAAATTCTCTAAAATGTCTTTAAAGACAGCTTATGGTAGAGAAATGAACACTGGCAACAGCCCTGGTGGACAGTCCTCCAGTCAGCATGCCTTTGCACGCTCCCTCAACACTTGCAACATCTGTGGCGTTGCCCTGTGTGATAAAACTGCACATTTTGGAGTGGCCTTTTATTGTGGCCGCCTAAGGCAAACCTGTGCGATAGTGATGCTGTCTAATCAGCATCCTGATATGCCACACCTGCAAGGTGGATGGATTATCCCTGCAAAGGAGGCGTGCTCACTAACACTGATTTCGACAGGTATGTCTAAATATTTGAGAGAAATAGGCCTTTTGTGTACATAAAAAAAAAAAGTTTTAGATCTTTGAGTTCATCTCATAAGCGATGGGAGCAAAAACATAAGTGCTGTGTTTACACAGTATTTATGTTGAGTGTATAAACCTCACTAAGCAGTGTACGCGTTCTAGAGCTACACACATACAGAAGCTATTAGATTTAGGAGTGTTTTAATCAGATGTGGGTGTGTTGCAATGAGTCCCACCTCCGATGTTTAGATGCATCCAGGTTGCAAAGTTCAGCGTGCGTTGCCAACATCAGGTGCAGATTTCAACTGGTCCATAATGTTTTGTAAACACACTTCATCATTTCCCTTCCCCTCAAGTGAGCACAAACATTGATGTGTCATTCACAGCATGCACAGCTTGACACAAGATGATTTTCACCTCACCCAATCACCAGAAAGTTTGAGGCTTTCAGTCTGGTTAGTCAGTCCATGTAAGGGGGAGGGGGGGGGGGGCAGCTAAGAGTGATTTATGTGAACCTTGTGCTCCATGTTGAGTTGGTTTCTGGCCATATCTTCTCCTGTCAGCGCTGATGTTCTCTCACCGACCTCCACCGGGGGGTGGGAAACGGAGACACTGAGCAGGAAGGAGTGATGTTCTTCCTCTAAAGCTTCCCATATTGTCGCTGCTCTTCTTCACTCAAGATCTGACCTTCATCCGAAACAAGGCTGCACATGCTACATCCCATCTTTTCATCGTACAACACAGTTATCTTGATATTTAATGGTGTTTGTTTGATTGGTTTGAATTTTTAATCTTTTTTTTTCCATAGAAAACAATAGGAATTGACTTCCATGTCAAACCGTTAAACCTTTTATTTACTGTACAGTAATTGTGCTGGCCGCACGGTGACATAGGGGTTAGCATGTTGGCCGCACAGTCAGGAGATCTGACTGTATCTCCGTAGGAACATCTCTCTAGGTCCATAGGTGTGAATGGTTTTCTATATGTGCCTGCCGACCAGTCCAGGGTGTACCCTGCCTCTCGCCTGAATTCAGCTGGGACAGTCTCCATCTTACCCGTGAACATGTGCAGAAGAAGGATGTCAGCCACATTGTACTGATCAGCCAGGGCAAGGACATGTGACATGTGGCACGTGTACTGCTTTGTCATTATGGTAGCATTAAAAAGAACATGTAAAACGCTCAACACACTGAAGAGTTAATGCTCTAGATGAGCTGAAGTGTTGCGCAACGTCACACATGATGATCCTGAATTTGATCCAAGTTTAGAGGTTTGTTTTTGCTGAAAATATTCATAGGGTTCCACAAGCCTTCATGGTGCTCGAGTTGTGAGGTTTATTTGTATTTATTTGGGTATTCTGTAAGGTGTGAGTCTGAAAACAGACATAAACGTCTTAATAACCAAGACATGTTTGGGTATTGGGAGCATTTCATTAACTGGATAAAAACTCAGTTAGGATGTGGTTGCGCTACCTAGTATGGAGAAATTGAATCAAAGATGAAGAAGGATCAGTATCAATATCATTAAATAGATATTGCTCTTAATTTAGTAGCTGAACTCACATTATTAGTTTCAGTGTCGTCTAATGCACATGAAGGGGATTCCACTGCGTGTCTTGCACTACAAATAAAGCACAGATCAGTGTAATAGAGATGCTTACCCAGTGCGGCCATAAGAGGAAAAAGGTGCAATAAATGCTGTTCCTCACTACCGTGAAAATGAAAGCCTTCCCAGATGTCTAAATATGGCAAACACGCTTGTTATCAAATCAAAGGCTGCCTCTGTTCTGCCTGGTGTTTACAGCAATGGGAACTTCAGAACACACGATTTGAATAAAAGGGAACAATTTCTCCTCGTGGCTACGCTGTGCGTCGTGTCGGACGGATTAGTGAAGCGCATACTTGTAGAAGAGCCATCACAGCACACATGCACCCCCCTAGAGGTCCGATCTGAAGCGTGGGTCAAGCGCACATGAAAGAAAGTGTAAGTTTAGACAACTTGATCTTGTGGTGTACCGCAGCTGAAGAGCATTGGTGCTGCGGTTACCTGAGATGTTCACTTCAGAGATGGATGTCTTTGCTTGAATGCACACATGCTGCTGTATGTGATATACTGCAGGACACCTCAGTGGGAGTAGTGTTCATGTTAGTGTGTGCCATTAGGAGATAAGCGTGGACGCATGCGTGTGGGTGTGTGTGTGTGATGTCGAGCCTAGGTTACCAAAGTGGGGCACGAGCACCCCCAGGGGTGCACCGATTTTTCATGGGGGTATGTGAATAAAAATGAAAAACAATTGGGGCCTAACACTCACAGTTACAAGTGTGCCTGAATGCCTCAGGGCACAAGGAGAACGGAACAGGAAGGAGACATAGCATGAAGATGTTGATTGCTCTGTGTGCATTATATGAACAAATAAAGTTTGATTATTTTGTGCGTTAAGAGGTGTTCCAATCCCCGCATGGCACAGCGGTAGACGGCTTCAGGTCAAATATGTGAAGGGGTACGCGGCTGTAAAAAGTTCGGCAACCACTGATGTAGAGCACGTGTGTGCACGTGAACCCGAGAGGCAGCTCGCTGAACCGAAGCAGGTATCGTGAGTCGTATTGTACCGTAAGATGCTGGAAACTCTTAAAAGTGGGGTTTGTTCGGGATTGCACAGATGAGAGAAGCACAAAGCACATTGTTGACACACAGTAGGAACATAAAACGATTGAAAAAACATGAAAAATGCAGGACTAGATAGAATATCCTTACGGATTAAGTTTGTTTTTTTTAAGGAAATGCTGCAGAGTAGTGGACAACTGGAGCTACAGTTAGATGGAGGGGGGAAAAGAATGGAGCCACCTGGTTGATAGTGCAGCTGCACAGTTCAACACTGATGGTGAGCGTCACTGTGAAGCCTGCAGAGTCCTAATGAGAGAATCTATCAACAACTGTCTGTCCGCACATAAGATGCAGCTGGACTTTGGACTCGCTTTACTTCCAGAATATATGAATAAATGAATACGAGAAAACGCTAAATCCTAATGCATGTTAGACACCACTGCAAACTTCTACAATGGACCCTTTAAAGTTGAATGCACAATTAGAAAAAGTCCAAATCACTATCATGCAAGGTGTGAGTATGCTATGCTTTTTCTTTGGAAATAATGGATATAATCCATTACAGGGACTTATTACCTTATTTATTATCATGTGTTATTATGATTTATGATGTATTATTGCACTACAAATTTGACGTGTCCGTCTATCTGTCTGTCTAGCTAAGCACATCTGTTGTGAAGCTAATGGATCCAGCATCAGCAATTAGCTTCTCGACATGGCTGTAAACAACATTGTAGAGCTGAGAAATACTTGTGATTGGGCATGGAGTCTAGTACTGCGTCTGCCTGCCGCCATTTCCACGTTATTTTACATTCCCGCGACCCCGCTCACCATAAGCGGTGTTTTGACAACCCATCACGTCCTGCCACCCCGAAACACGGTTAAGCAGAGCTTCCGCTCAAGTATGTGTTGCGTGCGAACCGTTATGGCGAGATTGCTGCTGCACGCACATGGGCTTTAAAAGTCTATAAACTCCTAAACGTTGCATGGAAACGCGCCCACAAATGTTGCTCAGATTGAAGTTACACGACTGTCATCTCCTGGTGTAAAGTATTGTATTTGAGGATACAAATTCAGCAATGTTGCAATTTTGCCACTTTGGTGCTTAAAAGGCTATATTGGTTTTCATTATCGGGAAAAAACAATACAGATATTACATTTTTATGGCAATATCAGTCCGATAATATCGGTGGCCCGATATAATCGGACATCCCTAGTCAACATGCTACCGAGGATCATTTCATTCGCATTCGCAAATTCCGAGGTCATTGCATTGTAGTTGGTAAACGTTAGACAGAACTTATGACTTTTAAGGACTGGAAAATTTCAAGCCTAAGACTTTGGACGTGACTCAACCTGTCTTTTCTTGACTTGGGGCATTGACTTGACATGAGGATTAAAGACTTTAAACTTACTTGTGACTTGCAAAACACTGTCTTACTCCCACCTCTGTTAATCACTGAGGAATTAAGCACATTTTTGACAAAAATGCCCTTGCTTCGCCCCTCACCAAATGTTTGTCAAGGTAGTTTTGGCATAGTCCTGGAAATGTGTATTTTATGTTAATCAAAACGGAGTATTTTCATCTTTCTAAGGGGATATTTCTTAATACAACTGTTCATTATGCTTAATCCTGCAGCGATGCATGTACATTAAAGGAAAATATCAGGTCCCCCACCTTTCCCTGTGTTCTGTTACATGAACATTATCCCGAGCCATGTGTTTCCTAACAGCTGTGCTAGCTCACTGAACCAAAGCGGCATGGATGACTGCTAATAAGCCAGCCTAATAATCCCTATACTACCTAATGCTTTTCCTTCATTCTCTGCCATTTAATGGCCATTCATTATAGTGCTAACAGTCAGTGCTATTGTGACTACAGTCCCAGAGGCGGGCCTCAAACGCAACACGACGACTGCTCGACTTCGAGGTGGAGCAGCAGGGCCGCCTCGTGCCCTGAGGTGCTGATGCTTGATGATTGCGCAAGGTCTCACAGAGGTGAAAATGGAGGTTCCTTCTGGATAGGAAACGCGCACACAAACACAAGTCTCAAGGAAAAATGAATGTCTTCCTCTTCCCCAGAGAACTTGATGAGCTTCCTCACAAGACAAGTAGCTTGACATTAAACACCCCCTTGACAGTTTATTTTGAAGTAAAGTCACGCTTTCTGAAAGTGGCCATAACATGTGCACGACGGTGTGCTCTTGCAGTCGTGCACGAGGTTCTGCTCCAATGTAAAGCCGCTTCCACTGCTTTGACCTCACCTTAAATCCCGGCTCACGTTTACGTTTTAGGATATTATGAGGCTCAGCAGCGCATGTCTTGATTACACTGTTGGGCCCAATTTGGACGCCCAGACGAGGCTCCCCTTAAGGATGGTTGAACATACACGGGGGACTCTGGGAACTTTACAGGAAACCATTAAGGAAACAAGACATTTCCGACCACAGAGAAAGACTGAAGAGGGGCGGGGGGAAATAGACTCTTCAGGGCTGAATTGTTTGGAATATAATAGCTGTTGTTTTTGTGTTGCTCTGTTGCGTGAGGTCTCCAGCGTGCCGGCTACAGATTGACAAAGGTATAAATAGACAATCTCAAGTTGCACGTTCATGTTGCTGTCAATGCACCACTTGAAGGCGGTACCAGAAAAAGCGAGAAGGACGTATGAAAGTGACAGTCTTCGTGTCACTCTCAACCCCTTGTGGAAAACTACATAAACCCTCAGTGCAGTGAAAGGTAGGCTCGGCGATGCTTTAGCAGTTGGTGGTCAAATGTGCATTGACACCTGGAAGCAATTGTGTCTCCCTCCCTAAAATATTTATGTATTGGTGAATTATTCTAAGCTTGTCCTCTGTGTTTATTTCTACAAGCATGGCAGGAGAGCCAAGCGCTCACACAGTGGAGAAAAGACATTTTGTGTGTCTAAAATGGGCAGCTAATGACAAATCTGCAGCAAATTCAATCCATGCTTATCCCTTAGAGGTCCAAACCCCCCACCATCCCCCGCCCCCTTAGGCTTTTTTTGTTTGCACCGCTCCATGTCCAAACACGGTTACCAGCTCTGCATAATATTTTGATATCTGTCATCTAATGCTGTTACGAAAGACCCAAAGGGAGAGGAAGTTGTCGTCTTTTGCGGTATCCATTCCTACCATAACACGCCAGCGCCAGTCTCCGTTGGGAGCGCTTGTTGTGATGTCTTGTGGCAGCAGTTCAAACACACACGCAGTCTGCATGAAAGCTAATGCTCCGCTACATTTGTTTAGTCTTAGGCCTAGCCACTTTTCAGCAGTCTTGATTCATTCCCCAGACATCATTTAGTGTGCATTCAGTCTGTTGTGTTGCAGTGTTGGAGGTTGTGGTTATCCGACGCGTTGATAAAATATGTTGCTAACCCAAGTGACCTACTCAGGTGGTTATTAAGGTGTAGCATCCCACAGATGTCGCCTTTGGAAGCCTGGAACATAACCTGGAACGTTATAATAAACCTCACAGGTTTCCTCACTGTCTTTTTGCACCCGGTGAGTAACGTCATGTAGTGCAAACTGGATAGGAATTACTTTTATTGAGACATTTCCCTCATCAAAATGCAGAGAATGTTTGCTTAATGCAGTGGTTTTCCATTTTTTGTCATGCTATATTTTTTTTGCACCGGTATGAAATACTATTTAGAACTTGTAATTATCTGTGCACCAGCATCGGCCAAGCATGTATAAAACCATTAACAGACCTGCCATCCTGAAGGACATTTTGAGTGTAGTTCCCTCTACCTCCCACGCCGCCGTGACACTAAATAGCAGCTAGAATATAGACTTTATGACAGGGGTGTCCAAAGCGTGGCCATTTTTTAATTGGCCCTCAGCACCTTCTAAAAATACAATTAAACAAGAACACTAAAAAAAAACCCAGCAGTAACTTGGTAGAATAAAGACTAAATATTGAGAGTAAAGTCATAATATTAGGAGAAAAATTGCATAAAATTGAAGAATTAAAGGGAAAAAGTAATAATATAAGAAACAAACAAAACAAAAGAGAAAGTTGCATTTTTGGACTTGAATTGGAAAATTCAGTTGTGCAAAGTTAGAATGTTACGGTACGGTCAAAATATGAGAATAAAGTCGTAATATTACAAGAAAAAAAATCTACTAGAAGTAAGTTTAAATAATTGTAAAAAAAATACAAAACAAAAAGCAAAAATGTGTAATCTAAGGAGTAAAGGTTCATACTAATATCATACTCATATAGTACGCTTCATACTGTACTAATATAATACGCTTTGTCACTGATGACACAAAACTCAGATGCAGGTTGGTTTTTTTTTCTTGCCGTAATTGTGTAAGACAGTAATGTATTTCCTCAAACGGTACCCCCCCCTCAATATGGTAAATGGTCTTTCACTTGTATAGCGCTTTTCCACCCCCAAGGCACTCAAAGCGCTTTGACACTGCAGCAGGAGTAACTGTATTATTAATTAACAGTATTAAAGATGGTCATGGATTATTTGTTTAGGACATGCTTAACAAGTTACATCGCCCTTAATATGTGCCCGGTCCTTTCTGCAGAACTTCAAGTAGTTATTGACTTCTTTGGTTACAGCCCATGCCGTCATTTACACTTCACAACTGTCACAACATGCACCCACAAACAGTGATAGCGCCACACTTTAGTTCCAGGATGGAAAACATTTATAACGGACAGAGCATAGAGTGTGTCATGAGGAGTTTTTGTAAAATGTACTACGTTTCCCCGAACAAGCCTGGCATGGCAGAGGGTCATGCGTTTTTTTTTTTAGTAAGTTACAGGCATGACAGTGGCTACTCTGGCGTGGCGAGCATGCTTCTGGAGGGATGAGGGTGAAAGATGAAACCCTGACAAGTGGTGCTGATGGAAGTGGAGAATACCAAAGGACGAGTGCGACACAGAATGAGAGCAGGGGTGGCTGAAAGAGCAGGAGACGGGTGTGAGGGAAGGTGAGATGTAGGAAGTGTTGAGCCAGACGGCAACACGAGGCTCCCTCTCGGACCCACATCAACTCTCAACGGTAGAGGTGTGCGCTGATCAAGTCGGGATTGATTATAATAGCGCAACACTCGAAGTGGAAAAAAACGCTTGTTGGTGTTCCTATCAAACCCTCTCTTGGCCGAGTCACCATGCCTGTAAAGAAAATGCGAATTTCCGCGTGAGGTTCAGAGGTCACAGCGGTAGATTTATGGCCTCCATCAGTCTCAGTGCTGGAGGTCACATGTTGACTGTGTTACACGCCGTAGCAATCATACACATCCAGGAAGCTGTCATGCATGCAAAAATACCATACTGTGCGTTTGTGCATGTGTGTCGAGGCTAACGCTAACAATTTCAACAACAAATTAGGCCTGTCTGAGTTGGGTATTGCATGCATATTCCACAAGATGAAGATGACGATGGAACATTGAGGACTTTGAGCCGTAAAAAGACAAACTGTTGCTCTACATCGTTCTCATCATCTGTCATGACCTTAAAGGTGCAATGTGTAACTTTTCTGTGTGTAGCACGTTGTATGTAATGTACGTACAGTATATTACCGCCACCCCAGAATTTGACTTTGGAAATTGTTGAAGTAACAAACGTAATGAAGTTTTGTTCAGGAATTTATCGACACAGTAAATTTAAGTTTGCATTTCTCAACTGATCCTTTTTTAAACCTCCTTTTTCATTATAAAGATGAGAAAGTTGGTTTGAGTGAGAAGGAAGTGTCTGTCAGGCACACAAAGCCTCCATTGTTGAAAAGATAATGTCTGCCATAAACCTTAAACCTTCACTCGATTGAATGGGCTCCCTTTCACCATGAAGGGTGAATCGTTTAGAGCAGGGGTCAAGTGTCCTTACATAACATCCATTGTGGCTACATATAGACTACATATACAGTCGGCCCTCGCAATATCAGGGCTTCCATTATCGCTCCCTCGCTAAATGAATGAATTAATAAATGATCGTTCTTTTTCTTGGTAGACTATGGTCTATTATTAGTCAAAACATATTGAAATACAAGTAATATGTAGTATTCTGGTCACTAGGCGGCAGTAATGACACAAAACATTGAGAGAGTGGGGGAAAATAAAAGTTATTTTCCCATTCCAGCTGGAAGTGGTACATTTTTGGCTTCTTACGTTTAGAAGAAATAAATTTGAGGCTAATTGATTAGCTCGCTAGCTTGCTCGCTAGCGGCCGTCTCGTGTCCCTGCAGCATAGGAGTTTCAATGTGGTGTAATAAATGGATAGTAAAGGTGACTATAGGGGTGTTACTTCTCATCTTCGACTTAGGATTTTCATAGTCGAATCTGATTCATTCGATTTTTTTTTTTTTTTTTTTTTTTTTTTTTAGGAGCAGAGCCAATGGTGATCCGACAAATAGACATCTCATTTGCGACTTTTTCCACCTCAAAGAAACTGGCTAAAACTTAAGTGGCACAGAAAGCAAGACGAACGAAACCGAAACACAGCCGCTGTCGGCACACGTCAGAAAAGTGCACATAGAATCGGAACAACATGGCTTGAAACACAACAACTTGCCAAAACTCTCTGTTAGCGGCCTCATTTCTTGCATTAAAAGTCACTGTCCGGATATAAAATGAGAAAAGTTGCACTTCGCTTTCTGGAGTCACGTTTAACCTTTTCAAAATGCTTCCACACTTTGGATGATTTTTAGTTGCCATTATGAGCCAATAAGTCCATCGATGTTGATGGTCTTCCTAGCATTCAAAGCTAGCGCTCACCGTATGCGTGGTACGTATCGGTCGTCTGTTAAACACGCACATCATTTTAAATTCTTTATTAACACAAATGAGGCTGTTTCTGCATCAAAGAAAAACAAAGACATTCTTTGTCAAAATGTGTGCTCAGCAGCAGCCGTGGCCGCCCCTATGGAGTTAGAACGGTACAATCTTGGTCACATGACATTTTTATATGATTCGACAGCGAGATTGATCGTGGAATCAGACTCCTCCGTGTCGAATAGTCGGCTATTCCAAGACACGCCTGTTTCATGTCTACAGAGCTCTACCAATGTTAAAAAAAAAAAAAAGGCAGATGAGAACGGAAAGTTCTTGGGACTGCACGCTAGAGTGGCTCCAAACCATCTGCACTGTTTATGCCCAGCTGGGGACAGGTCCGTGTTCCTCGGGGGGGTTGTTTTTTTAATCAGTGATCAGCCCTTAAGAGATTGTAATATGTTTTGTTTTCAGTAGTTTGGCGAGAAGCAGGTGCAGCAAGCTTGCAGTGTAAAGAATGAATTTCATTACATCACATAGTAAGTGGGATTACTTTGGACGAGGCGTTCGATGAGCATGTGTGGAGTGAAATGAGCTAGATGATGGCTTGTTGCACTGCTCCCGCTGCAGCTGTGCATCACTCTTGTTTGCCTGCATGCCCTCACTCGACCTCTGTGCTAGGTCACCACAATATGAAAGCCCATATAGAAAGGCGAGTGGTCAACAGGGATGAATGGCGAATACCTCTTGTCATTCACTCCCAGCTGTGCGTTTATCTGACATATCTGCAGAGGTTGGAGAAAGACTGGTGTTATCAATCTGCAGGAATGTTGAAATTCATCAATTGTGGTGTCAAGTATTGCTCGTTAATGAATATTCCCCTGTACACTATAGCTGGATCAATCTAAGTGTGCCAAAGGTGTCTCCGTAGCAACCCCAGCCGTGTTCTGACCCCCAGAGCCAGTGCAGCTGATTGGACCAAATATGGAAGCCAACCTCCCTCCCTTTAAGTTCACTCTAGGTCAAGCCTGCACCTGCCGCAGAAACCGCTTCCGATGGCACTGCAAGTACTGAATACTGTTCTTGACTTGGTACCGTGGTGTATGTTCCCTCTGTAACTTCCCAGCACACACGGCAGCCAGTGGTGGCATTCAATGTCTAAGCACTATGAAATGCTACCCTGAGGGGGACGTCTTTGAAATGAACACATGATCGTGTTTAAAAGAGGCCGTTGCAGTGCTTTGATGGGTGATTGTACAAATAGCCAGGCTGCAAATACCCGTCTAGAGACACATTTGAAAGAGGTGGATATGAAATAAAGCAGGTTGTAGCCTTTTGCTCTAAATATGTTGGAGTAACTTTGGTATAATCAGAAAGCTGTGAGCACAGTCCAATGGAGACTACAGCTGTGGCTGTAGGCAACCTCCTGATCAAGTCTTGGCAGGAGCTGCATTTGAAGTATTATGAGTGGTCAACATCAGCAGCTTTATATACCTCTGCATGCACTTTGAAATGTGGGTTTTGTCATTCAGCTGTTAGTGTGATACAGTAAGCCCTCGTTTATCGTGGTTAATGGGTTCCAGACCTGACCGTGATAAGTGAATTTCCACGAAGGAGGATTCCTTATTTATAAAATGAATATTTTCATAGTTATAGCATAGAAAACCTGTTTATGACCTTCCACATAACGTGACCGGAGCCCTTCAGACATGAAATAACACCCATTATGGTTATGATTATTGTCATGTTATTATTGTGCCTGATAATTCAAACCTGCATTAAAAGCCTGTTGTTCCGGCGATCAAGTATGGTGCGTGATTTACTAGTGACACCTAGTGACCAATGTAGAATACGACACTTTCCTACGTCTTTTAATGCCTTATACTGTACAGTCGTCCCTCGTTTGTCACAGTTACTTGGTTCCAGACACGACCAAGATAAGTGAATTTCCGCCAAGTAGGATTCAATATTAATAAACTGAATATTATTGTAGTCACAGAGAACCTGTTATGATTTTCTATATACGGTTATTACCATTATTAGAGCCCTGTAGACATGAAATAAGACTCTTATCACCTTTACACTCCTATTATTCTTTGTTTACACCACATTGTCCAGGCTACGGGATCACTGCAGGGACCCAAGAGACAACCGCCGCTAGCATAGCAAGCTAACTAGTTAGCCTATCCAATTTACTTATTCTAACCTTAGTGTTTCAAACGTAGTGGGGAAGAAGGACAAAGTAAGAAGGCAAAAACTTACCACTTCCACACAGAAGAGAAGTTGTTTTTTTTTACTCTATCATGCTGAGCATGCCATAGCTGATTGCAAGCAGTGAGAAGGTCGTGAAATATAAGGTCATGTCTCATCAATGTAACTGATGCCTCGTGATCAGAATACGACATATAACTTCTCTTTCAGTTTTTTTTGACTACAAGTAATAATAGGCCATAGTCGACCACAAAGCAGCGATCATTTGTTAATTCATGAATTTTTGCAAAAACGCAATACAGTGATGGTGCTTGGTTTGAGCCGCTCAGTGCTTCCAGTGAACACACCGTCCTCTTTGCTGTTTAAACGCCCCCGGCAATAATTCTAAGCATTTACAGTATAGAGTTTCATAAACAATTGGATACCCAATGATACATCGTGGTCATCTGTGGCCATTAATGTCTGGTTTATTTCTGTGTGTAAAGGCTCTAACAGCATCCATTTGTTAGTTTGTCCCAACGTGTTGACACTTTTCTTAGCTGTTACCTGCCATGAGAAGCAAACAGAATCGTTGTTTGCTTTCATCTTACTTTTCCATGCGAACAGGGCTGTAAAAAAAAAAAAAAAAAAAGGCCAATTATTTTCAGAGCACCGTTCATGTGTTTCAAACTGATGATTCAACTTTTGGGTGTTTCATATCCATCCAAGTCACTGAAGCGCTGCCTTAGTGAGTCTGAGGAACAGTAACATTGACTCTGGGAATAATCCAGAGCTGCGCTACATTCTCTGCCTGTGTTTTTCAATACTGGGGGAAATAAATTGGGCCATAGATGTACAGTGGTGTGAAAAAGTGTTTGCCCCCTTGCTCGTTTCGTTTTTTTTGTTTGTTTCAGATCATCAATATTAGTCAATGGCAACACAATTTGAACGCAAAATGCAGTTTTTAAATGAAACTTTTTATTAAGAGAGAAAAAAATCCAAACCTACATGGCCGTGTGTGGAAAAAGTGATGACCAAACCCCTCCCCTCCCCCGTTAAAACATAACTTAAGTGAGATTAATTGAGATCTATCAGTCTGGAAAAGGTTATAAAGCCATTTCTGCAGCTTTGGGACTCCAGTGAACCACAGTGAGCGTCATTAGCCACAAATGGCAAAAACATGGAACGGTGGTGAACCTTCTCAGGAAGTACCGACGACTCATCCAAGAGGTCACAAAAAACCCCAAAACAACATCCAAAGAACTGCAGGCCTCACTGGCTTCAGTTAAGATCAGTGTTCATGACTCCACCATAAGGGATACACTGGGCAAAAATGGCGTGTTCCAAGATGAAAACCATTGCTGAACAAAAAGAACATTAAGTCTCGTCTCAATTTGATGTACCCCAAGACCTTTGGGAAAATACTCTGTGGTCTGACGACACAAAAGTTGAAATTTTTGGAAGGTGTGTGTCCCATCTGGCGTAAAAGTAATGGCACATTTCAGAAAAAGAACATCAAGCCAACAGTTAAATCTGGTGGTGGTAGTGTGATGGTCACAGGCTGTTTTGCTGATTCAGGACCTGGGAGACTTGCTGTGATAAATGCAACCATGAATTCTGCTGTCTACCAAAAAAGCTGAAACGAACAAAACAAAATGAAGACTTTGGAGTGATCTAGTCAAAGTCCTGATCTGAGTCCTATTGCGATGCGGTGGCATGGCATGACCTTAAAAAGGCGCTTCATGCTGGAAAACCCTCCAACGTGGCTGAATTACAACAATGCTGCATAGACGAGTGTGCCAAAATTCCTCCACAGCGCCGTAAGAGACTCATTGCAAGTTATCGCAAATGCTTGATTGCAGTTGTTGCTGCTAAGGGTGGCCCAACCAGGTATTAGGTTTAGGGGGCAATCACTTCTTCACACAGGGCCATGTAGGTTTGGATTTTTTTTCCTCCCTTAATAGTAAAGTTTAATTTTAAAGACTGCATGTGTTCAGTTGTGTTGTCATCGACTAATATTTCAATTTGTTTGATAATATGAAACATTTAAGTGTGACAAACATGCAAAAAAAATAACAAATCAGGAAGAGGGCAAACACTTTTTCACGCCACTGTATATTTGACACTAAAGGAGGGGGTAGCCTATGTGTATAACATGCTGTAGAGCGTCATCTAGGGCCATAATTGAACCTGTCTCTAATAACGCAGCAGTGAGGGGAAAAAAGCTATTGCATGCTCTCACCTTGACCACATCCACAGTGTCATGTCCGCTTTTTGTGTGACAGAAGAGGCGATACAAAGCAGAGCAAGGCGTCACTTAAGGATAATAGGTGAGGGGATTAGAGGGACCGTGTACCTTGTGAAAAGATGGACAGGAGAAATAATGTCTTGATCAGTTGGCAGGATTGCACAAGAGAGAGTGGGCTGACTTAGTTCCACCATGCTTCCTCAGCCATGGCTCTCACATCAGCACAGATGCTGACGTTTAAAGTTATGGTGATTAACAGACTTTACAGTATAGAGGACCAACACACACACACACACACACACACCTTCTTGGTGCTTTGTTCTGGTTTTGCTTTAACATGTTCCAGAGCATCAAACCAGAAACACATTTTAGGATTAAATAAAGAATATAACTGGGAAAAAATAGTTTTTTCTAAGTATTTGAAACTCGCAGATCCTGCGATAAATGATGACATTACATCTAACGTACCTCGCAGGTACTTCTTCTAGAATACATACTGTAGTATTTGGCTGTGCTCCTTAAGGTGACTCAATTATTTTCATAGTGTGTGCTCTGCGTGCGTTGCTAGGCGTGTTAACCCTTGTGTTTATTCTCCGAGAGGACTGGATTTCACACCTTCAGGCATCCTGGATGTTTTTGCAACACCGGTGGTCCCAAACTTTGCTTGTCTGCAAAAATAACTCTCATTCTCACTCCCAGCATTTTAACAATGGCTTAATAGAAACTACAGGAACTCTTGAAGCAAACTCAAAGGTAAACCAAACTCTAGAAGGCTTCTAGGACACAACAAGTATTAACAGAGAACAAACTAAAATTCCAAAACTTTAAGATACTGTACAGTAAATGGACAGAAGGGATCCAATTGGCCTGAGTACAAGACAGGGGAGACCACATTGATGAGTAGAACAGACTTTTTTTTTTTAAGGTCAAACAAAATATTTGTAATAAATAAATATGAACTAATCTTCCAGGGTAAAGCTGTCGGCATAATACAGTAATCCCACATTTATTGTGGGTAATTAGTTCCAGACCTTATTTATAAATTGGATATTTTCATATTTAGAGCATAGAAAACCTGTTTACAACCTTCTAAATAAGTTTTTTAACATTATTAGAGCCCTCTAGACATGAACTAACACCCCGATAGTCACCTTTACACTATATTACCCAGTATAGTAGACATAATAAAAGTAAAGAAGCCATTTAAGACATGAATAAAACGTGTTCATGTTTGTTACTCTAAATGTGTTCTCCTCAGGGGAGCTGAGTGGCGGGTGGACAGGAAGTAACGTCGGGGGTTCTGAGTTGAGTATTACCCGTTGTTGCAATAATAGTCTGTTGTTCTGACGATCAAGTCTGGCGTTTGTGTCTCACCGAACGTGAGTGTACGACGTCACCTAGTGAATGCTACATATTCACAAACTCTTTGAATGCATCGTATTTATGTATTTTAGTTCATTTGTCCATTTTTATGCTAAAAATGCTTAATATAAGAAAAACTGTAAAATTTGGTTCAATATATGTATTTTTAAAAAGTGTAACTTAATTGGGAGTCATAGTCAGGAGTGTCTGAAGTGTGGCCTGAGAACAATTTGTAGCCAGCAAAAAAAAAAACTATAACACAGAAATGGGAAAAATAGAGCGAAAAGGCAGAATGTGTGGACAAAAAATTGAAATGTTGATATTAATAACTAATAATATCACAAAGCTTTGTCCTGAGATATATAAATATATAAGTTAACCAGAAATATTAAAACTTGTGTATTGATATTAAAAAGTGTATTGATATTTGCCACACTGATAAATATTGAATTACCTATTGAATTTTTTCTTAAGCTAGAAAGGCATTGTTAGCTAAGGAGGGATAATGATAATGAATGTTGAAAATCACATCTTGATATAAACTGCCATTTTAGCATGCAGCAAAGTTTCAAAGCTCTCCACACAAAAGTAGCATTAACGCTAATGCTTCTGCTCAGCAAACCTGAGAGGGCCCTGGCTGGTCCACCAACGTTACAGACCTAGAACGCAGGCTTTTCTCCTCTCCTACAAGTCAGACTATCATCCACATGTTTTAAAGCTGCTATTTTACAAAGAATTGGAAATGCTGTTGTTACAATTATATTTGCCGCTTGAACTAATGCTGGAAAACAACCTTTTCAATCACACACACAAAAACGGCTAGCATCAGCAAACACGCTTCTTAATTGTGACTGTGTATTTGTGTGAACATGTGTGTGATTTACCGGTGGCCGAGTCGAGTTTGTTTTTGCGGGTTTAGCGTATTTTGAGCATTGTCACGCGAGAGTGTGCACTGACTTTTCCATCATCACATGCACAAGCACTCAGAGTCAGGATTTTGTTGGGTTTCATTGGTTGTCTTTAATCATGCACTATTTGCTGTAAACAAACAGTGTAAACGCAGATACATTTATCAGTTTTCAGTAAAACAAAAAAAGGCTATGAGCTGCTCCATGTTGATGTTCTGATCCACTTTGGAGTCATCAGTTGAGTTTTGCTGGTGCCAGTTCAGATTCTCATTGTTTCGACTGCGACCGTCTCTTTCCGCCTGTCTCATGTGGGGTGGGTCCTGTCGCGCCTTCGCCTTACATTAACTGTGAAATGCAGGCGCCCATGCAGACTTCCAGCACCAGCGCAACACAAACCACCTGCTACACAACACATCAGCTTTACAGACCTGCAGAGGAGTGCTAGAGTTTCACGCACACCCTCACAAGGAAGCACAAGAGTCCAAAATGCGCATTATGTCACACAAATGAACCACTGGAGGAACTCAAATGTTTCCAGACCTATCAGCATTCATAAACATGTAAGGTTAGTTGATAGAAGTCTTCCAGCTGTAAATGTTGCACACAGCCATAAAACTAGCATCCTTATTATTATTATTATTATTATTATTATTATTATTATTATTGTAAAACTCCAGAAAAACACCAAAAATTGGTTGTGGTGTGTTCTTGCCGTTGTATAATACATCTGTGCATGTTTGCCATACATTTCAATAGAAAGGTACAGTATGCGTGTTAACAGCATGTAATTCACGTGCACGTGAATGGTAGTCATGTGTGGGAGCTATTGTACAAAGCAGCTCACAGGTTATAACTACAGTGGAACCTTGGTTAGCGTCATTAATTTGTTTCAGAAGGTCCGACTCTAACCAAAACAGATGTTAACCGAATCACTTTGCCCCAAAAGAAATCCTGTAAATCCAATTCATCCCTTCCAGGAAGCCAAAAATACTAACACAAACACATGATTTTATAGTTTTACAATTACAGTTGCAGAAAATTGCAGAAAATAATTGGAAATGTACAACAGAGTAGGAGGGCCACATTGGAAAATCTTGAGATTTCCGGAAAGTTGTACATTTACGAGAACAAAGTCGTAATGTAACGAGAATAAAGTTGTACATTCATGAGAATAAAGTCGTAATATTACGTGTCATCATGTCAGACGTGTCAGAGGGGAAAATAGACCATAGCTCTTCGGGAAGGAAGGAAACTTTCCTCTTGCTTCAGCATTTAGCATTTAGATTAGCATGTCGAGCCCTTCTCACCTCCCCCTTCCTTACCCCGCCCCTCCACATGCCCAAGAGAGTTCCGGCAAGACGGCGGTCCGGGCAGGCAACTTCATAGCTGTCTCAGGCAATGCTTGTAACATAAAGTTACACGTTTTTTCTCGTAATATTACGAGTTTTTTCTCAAACATTCTTTATTCTCGTAAATTTCTCGAAATCTCCGATTATTTTAATACTCCATAACAGGCATTGCCTGAGACGGCTATGAAAAGGGAGGACTCATGTGGCCTTGGGCAAAGGCAATATTACGACTTATTTTCTCGTAAATTTACGAGTTGGAAATTTACGAGGAAAAAAAGTCGTAATTTTACCTTTACTTTATTCTTGTAAATTTAAGACTCTTTTTTTCTCACAAATTCACGTCATATTTTCTCTTTTGTTTGAGTTTAGATCTGCCTTGTGACTGACGTATAATTTAAATATTGCCAGTCATATAAATACAACACAAATAGCTTAATAGCTTTGTCAAAGTTGCTCTATTAGTAGTGACAGTTGGCGAGAACTCCACAAGAAAGAAATGCATACGGAAATACAAGATGCAGATGAGCAAGTGAGTGGATACCAACATTTTTTTTAATGTTTTGGCAAAACAAGCGTATTCTGTTTGTGTGTAAATAAGCTATGAAAATAATTCTACAAAAAATGAGTACCGGTAGCTTTCGGACGTTTTCATTCACAAAAGAAAAAAGGTTGGATACCTCTGGTATACAGGAAAAACATGTTGCTCTGTTTTGCATAATTTTAAGTCTTTTGCGTAGTGTGCAGCTGAATTTTAAATGCAGAGGCAGTCTGGTTCAGAATGTGCCCATGGTGTGAACCGTTTCAAAGCTGCTGAACCCATGTTTGACCCACGTTGAGAGATGCACCACGGCGAAAGGATGACTCACCAGCGTGTGAATCACTTCCATTTCAGCTGCATACCCCCCACCCTTTTTTATATAGGACGGAAAGTTGGACAAACACAAGGAAACTTTGACGGATCAGGAGATAGTGAGGGAGAACTGTCTGTATTTGTGCATGAAACATAAACAGAAAGCATCCACTTTAGTGATTTCATATGGAGACACGTGGACCCTGCTGTTATTCATCCTATCTACAACGCCCTCCGTTAATACTGAGTTACATTATTAGATAGATATGAGTTGGGAAAAATGATAATGTATAAATAAACTATAAAAAGTAAAAGAGGTTGTGGGCAGCAACTGTGGGTAGATGAGTTGTGTCTTATGTAGGGGCTGTCAAATCATTAAAAAATTTAATAAAATTCATCCGTTTTCAAATGAATTAATTAGTTTAATCACCGTTTGCAACTGCGCGTGAAATATGCCCATTTTTTTTACTCTTATGAACAAAAAGATAACACAACTCAGGACGCAATTCTACATAGTTGTATGGATTAACCGCACCAAATTAACTGAAAATTTAAATCAGCCAAAAGATGCGACATCTGAAAATGTATTTGCCTATCGCTAGTCTCTTGAACACAGCAGAACATTTGAATCGCACTCATGAGCCACGAGGGTTACGTTCACAGACACCCCGTTACTTAAGTTGAATTCACATGTTTTGAGTGTACATGTATTTTCGGGGGTTTCCGAGCATACTTAAATGCAGCAAAGTGTACTTCCGCAGTTTGCTTACTTTCGTGAGTCATGAGAATATACACTTGGTTTTTCTTTGTCTTTCTGTTTATTTAGACCACAAATGCACGCATATTAAAGATGTTGTTGTGATGTTCGGAGCGTCTGTGAATGCATCTGGCAGTCTTGTCACTAGACGGTGGCAATGAGGAAGTGTCGTTCCGGTGAAGAAGGGACTAGAGACGTGTTTGTGAGTTGGAGATACATATGTACAGTATATGGCGTTTGAATTGCCCTGGTGATGCGTTCAGGTCAGAATAAAGTTACATACGAGCGGCAGCCTCTGTGTGGGGACACTATTGTCTTCCATCATAACAGAGAGGCGTGGCTTGACATGATGCGTACGCGTTAATGACGCTAAAAATGTAATTAATGAAATTAATTTGTGACCGCCGTTTTCGACAGCCCTAGTTTGATATTGTATGTACAGTTTGTGTGCGAGTGTCACATTCTCTTTCATTTTATTGTTGCCAGTTGTTGAGCTTGGACACAATGGCATCCTAAAGAAGGGAAGTTTGGGCGGTCACTCCTGGGCCTTGTTACCTGGAAGCACTTTGTTTGAAATAAATGTGACAGTAGCTTAATCAAGGCAAGCTGTGAGAGGCAGATAGCACATGAGTGTGGATGTCTGTGGGCTCAGCAGCAATGCTACAATAAATCAGGAGTTGAGTGTCCTTGTTTTTAGACACACTTACTACCTTAATCAGGCCTTGATGGAGAAATGGCTTCCAAACTTGTTAAGGTCAATTGCATTTGTCAGCAAGAAATTGAATATTCATTAGTACGATGGACTTTTATGTGTGTGGTCCTGCACGTAAAGACAAATAAAGCTGTGGACACAGATCCATGTGTTTCCGACTGCATCAAGCCTCACACACACACACATGCAGGGTAAAAGGTCCGGATGGCTTTCCACTTGGCTCCAGCCTAAATTTGGACCCCAGCCCACTTATAGAGAACTGTTGAGATGGACTGGAGCACTTCAGACAAATGTGGACTCACAGCCTTCAGGCTCACATCCAGTTCATTGTGTTTGCATCATAAGTGATATAAGTAATAAAATAAGTCATATGCAAAGTTTAGTAGTATATTGCATTCAAACTGGACCGATTTTCATCAATTCCAGCATCAGACCCCAAATGTGCAACAGCAGATCTTTGCCTCCAGCGTAAGCACAGGCAATTCTGTCTTTTATTACCTGTTTATTTCTCCAGTACCATAATGACCAATAACATATCACTGCTGTGTGAAAAGAGCAAAAGAAACGAGAAGCTGAGTTCCATTAAAAAATAGGACCGGTCAGGAAGTGATTAGGCAGCTATACTACCTCCAATAATGATCACCAAACATCTTTAACCAAGTATGAGGAACAGCATGGTTCCTGTTCTATACATAACAAAGAGCACTGAGTAATGGAGGATGCAGTGGAACAAAGGTACAGTCGTCCCTCGCCACTTAGCGTAAATGAACACTGTTTTGTGGTTAACTATGGCCGAGTACTAGTCCAAAAATATGGAAAGACAAGTCGTGTAGTATTCTGGTCACTAGGCGTCAGTCCTGTTACACTGATGAGACATTACCTTACTTTACATTACCTTAACACTGCGTGGACTCAGCCATGGCATGTCCGAAATGACATAGTGAAAACAAGTTTTCCTCTCATTCCATGTGGAAGTGGTAAGTTTTTGGCTTCTTAGTTTGTTTTTCTTCCCCATTCCATTTGAAATGACCAGTTATACATTCATTTTCCACAGCGCATCACTGAGCAGCTTGAAAAGTGCAAACCCAGCTAACTGGGTAGATGCTGACGTAAACCGGTAGAGGTGTCGGAATGATTCATGACTCCGTAAATGTGCCTTCTCACTGGCCACATCACATCCTTCACTCCACACTGCCCTCTTACTTTTTACAACCTGACCAGACTTCACATCAACGCCAGAAGGTCTTTTACCAGATGGCTGCATGAAGCCGTAGCTTGAAGGTCGAATGAAGCTGATCGAAGTACGCCAAAGAAAGCACCAACACACCTGCAGGTCTACTTTCCATTTGGTTCTGAAGAGGATGGCATTTTTTCACTTTTGTTTTCACATCTTGCAGTGGCACCTACGTCACTGTCACTCATCCATCTGCCGATGACACGCAACGTGCAGTCGGCTGTGTGTGATCAACACACACTAATGCCAGACAACACATGACCTCCTGCAGGGAGACAGCAAGCGAGACTCACTTGTTCTCTACTTGAGCATCCAGTGCAGATTTGGGGAATTTATTGCTCCATCTGTGTTTTCACAGGGCCTCCCGGAAAGCGTGGAAGGATGGGAAGAAGAGGGGAACCGGGTAAGCGAAGCCGACCACCTGTTGTGTTTCTTCTCTTTCTTTTCTTGTGTTCTTCCTTGTCTTGACTAACATTCTGCTAGTGGCTGGAAGGCTCCTGCAAAGGCAGCAACAGGAGAGTCGGGCCTTTAGGCTTCAGTTTGGCCCATCTCCTCGCGTTAACCTGGCCCATGTGGTAGTACTAACCTCGTCCAGATGTCAGGCTATCTCACTGAGCACTTGCAGCTGCAGTCATAATGAGCCTAATGAGTGCCAACATCACTGCCCTCCATTATTGCGTCGCTTTAGCTTCTAGCAAGCGGTTCAGTGCAGTTCACTGTAGTTCATCTCCATGTGGTTTGCAGTGTTAAACCCTGATTCAGGATTGCATGTGATGACTACGATACCCTTTAGGCACCATACTATTGGAGTTTGTGGGATGCATGTGTGTATTAAAGAGTGCCGTAAAAGTGGTATGGTCCAAATAGGTTGATGTTTAAGCTGGACGTACCCTGTAGTTCAGTCCAGAAGTGTTTGGACAGTGACAGAGGTATTATTTTTACCTCAATCTCAATGGATTTGAAGTAAAACAATATTTGATTAAAATGTCGACTTCCTGATTTCATTTAAGATGCTTCTAAAAATATGGCATTTACCCGGAATAAGTTTTTTTTTTTTTTTTTTTTTTTTTTTTAAACTCTGCGGACATAATGACATTGACATAATTGTTAATATAACCAAAACTTACGGTAGTTAATGGCGGTCCAAATATGACATTCCCTGAAATAAAGAATAGGAGTACTGTGGAACCTCAGTTAGCGTCCGCGCTGGTTAGCTTGTTTTTCGGTTAATGCCACAATTCTGCCTCGGTTTGCGTGCATTTTCCGGTTAGCATACATTATGGCGTGCGTCATGTCGTGTTATTAATACACTGCGTGAGTCCAACTGTGGTCTTAATTTATTTATTTTTTATCACAAAAGGTCCTTGTTAGCTTCCTGTTAGCTCGCCACTACATGGAAACAGCAACCAGAAGTCCTGACACCCGTCTATGACGTCGTCAGCAGATGACTCTCAAAAATGTTAACACAAAACACGATTTTATGGTTTTACAATTCTAGTTTTACATGCATAAAACAATTCTAAATGCATGTAAATGAATGAAAGCGATAAATGCTCATTTAAGGTTACTTTTACCTTCATTGAGGACATGACTGTTCCCAAAGACACGATGTGGCAGCAAGATGAACACAAACATCATCTTCCTGTTTTGTTATTTTCTGAATTCAATAGTCTTTCTCACCTTATTTATCAAAATGATGGCTCCATTCTGGGTTATTGAGGTGAGAAACACTATTGAATTCAAGAATTAACTCATGACAAAACAGGAAGGTGGTGTCTGTGTCGATCTCGCAGCCACATTGGGAACGGTCACATCAAGGATCACATCTTCAGTGAGGGTAAAAGTAACCTTGAATGTTTATCGATCCCTTTCATTCATCATTTATATCTATTTCTATACATTCAAATTGTTTTCTGCATTTAAAACCGAAATTGTAAGAACGTGTTTTGTGTTAATCTGTTCCAGAAAGCCAAAAATGAATTGTATGTGCATTATTTCTTATGGGGAAAATTGATTTGATGAAGATATATGCGCAAAATACTACTTTCTGTATTATTTTTTTCCTTGCTGTTCGTCACTGTTCACCTCTGTCTCGTTCATATTTACCGCTCTCAAGTTCCTGTTTTTCCCATTAGTGTCAAGTTTAAGGTTAAGTCCACTTTGACTGCGTTGCTCTTTTGAGTGTGCGTGTTTGTTTACTGTCTGGCGCAGGAGGTCCTTGTCCCAGCGTCTAGACACAACCACACATAATTGACTTGGTCTCCATGCCTCATAAAGCCCAACACCTCCAACTTCTTCTCCCCTTGACATCCTTGTTGCGCTGCCTTTTTCATTCATTGTGTAACGAAACAGATTTTTCTCTTCAGTCAACCAGAACGGAAAGATTTGGGCCACATTTGCCAAGTGTTTGAATAGTAACAAAACACCGCAAGTAGCCCACCTTTATGTAGATGCTTATGCTGGATACGTCCCCTGAGGTTGTGCAATTCAAAATTTACAGGGAAAAAAAATTGCAATAAACAAGAAAATGCGCATTACTCCATTAATAATTGATGCCTGTACAATTAGTCCTTCTAAAATGGCAACAGTTTCACCCTGGAACAGATCATTTTTCTTCTTATATGGAAAATGCTGTTTCATGACCACAATGTATATTGTGTTGTGTTGTGTTGTGTTGTGTTATTATATTACATTACATTACATTATACACATTCATTATTATTATTATTATTATTATATATTAACGTATTATATTTTAGAGATTCCACTTTACTAATAATTAAAAATGTAAACAATAATGCATGAATTAGTGTCCGTTTTTAGGGACACATTCACCATTAAACATTTGGTGGTAAAACAATGCATTCACATTACATTAATAACCTACATTTATTGGTAGATGTTTGTCGTTAATAATACAACATGAAAAAACAAGACTTAAAATAAAATAAAATGCATTTGAGAAGAAAATGTGCATTACATTACATGTGCATATTTTATTTTATTATATGCACATATATTATTATTATTAGTGGTAGTAATGTATATATTATTGTATTATATTTTACATTATTTATTTTAGAGATTAATAATTAAAGTGTACAGTAAAAAATAATGCATTACAGGTTGAAAATGTTTTGTTTTTTTTAATGATAAAACATAAAAAAAAAACAAGACTTGAATGCATTGCCTTCCATCAAAGGCCTTACATGACTTCACAAGCTCATGCAAAACATTACAAATTATCCAGAGGTCTGTTGATCATAACGTCTTCACCACAAACTCCTCTGGCAGCAGATCTGATGTTCTTGTATCATGTTTAGGGACTTGATTGCAGACAAACCACAATGTATGAGCAGTAAGCATACACTATGTCTAATGCCTCTTTTCTATGTCTGTTGCAGGACCTCCTGTAAGTACAATTCCATCTCTCCCAGCAAGGTAGTATTAACCAGTGTAAGCACTAGGTACTCCATATAAAAGTCACATCCAGTGGGTGTACTGTGTTTTGAAAAAAAAAAAAAAAAAGAGCAACAAAACACATCGACTGTCTCACATCTGCACCCTCGGAACACAGCAGTAAATGGACCACCAAGGGAAGTGTGTGTGCATACATATGTGTGTGTGTTAAGGACAGAAAGCAAGTTATTCTTCTCTGAGGGCTCATAAATCCTACTTATATGCACACAAAACATCCGCGTTCTAAATGGACACATCTGCCGCCTTCCGGTTTGAGATTTCACAGCACAAAATTTACGACGCAAGTCTCACATCATATTGTATTAGTGGCACAGTGGTCTAGTCGCTAGCATAGCGTAGCAGGAAGAGTCAAGCTAGGTGAGTGGAGTTTGTTTGAGTACAAGGGTGTCCGTAGGTTTAAATAGCAGAGCAGCAGTGTCAAAATTGCTTTATTAACATATAAATTCATGCCTTCGGCCAAAAGGTATGTCCCTTTTTTTGAAAAACAAACATGACTTTTTGTTTTTATAAAACTGGTACAAAAAAGCGAAGACAAAGACTCAGTTTATGCAGCCTGTTGCTACGGTATTATGCAATGAAACCTCTAAGGTCAAACACACAGTTCCAACCTCCGATTTGTTTGGATTTTCCAACTATTTTTCATGAAAATAGAAATAACCTGTTCCAGGATCAACTGTCACCATCATAGAACTTTGATTAAGTGTTCAGGAAACGTTGTAAGTGTTTTTTTAACATGTTTAACTGTAAACAGAAGTCAACCGCTGTTTGTAAGATGTAAAAACATTCATGACGTGACAAATGACAAAGGCATCATGCAGTACTGAATGACATTGAAGATCTCCTCACATTATGTCACTTATTGACATTCTTACCTGAACTTGTCCAACACTACAGAAGTTAAATATTGTATACAACATACTACCTTAAAGGGGACCTATTATGCTTTTCCTCTTTCCTGATCTATAAATGTTGTTACAATGCAACCCGGACTTCCTTATATGGGCATGCCCAGCGCCCCTGCTCTGCTTTGCACTGTTCACGGTGTTAGCACGTCGAGCAATGGCTCCCAGGAAATGTTTGTTGGGGTGTGCCTGAAGAGGCAAGTGTCAGGCAGAAGTGGTTGGAGTTGCTGATTCCAGCAAGAGAAAAATATGCTCATCTGTCAACGGCACTTCACACGGGACTGTTTTGTGAACGTGGGCCAATACGAAGCTAGACTATCCGCCAAACTGTTCCTGAAGTCCGACGCCTTTCCAGCGTTACTTGGTCGTGTTGAAGAGTCAGAAGAGCAAGCTGTAAGTAACAATTGATCAGTGTCCTGTGTTTATTTTATGTAAGTAATCAGACAAAAGGGCGTTCGGCAGCTGTCCGGAAGTCCTCGGGAGCGCTTTGGAGTGTGACCAATCAGAGCGGCGTGGGCTCGGCAAGAGGCGTACCTAGAGGAGGGCCGGGGTTAGAGAAAATTGCGCAAACCGTTTGGGCAGGAGGCAGGAAACACTGCAGGAAGAGGTGCAGAGTCTGGAAGATCTAGAAAGCTTTCTGTGCGGGTTATCGTGTGTGGCTGCTGGGTAGGAGTGCAGAACTTCATACAAAGGCCCGAAAATGGGTATAATAGGTCCCCTTTAACAATTGGTAGTGATATACTGAGAGTTAATCCTGTGATTTAGATATTTTGGCCCAATTCTGAATTGAACACCATGTGTGGGGTTTGACTTTTGAGGTTCCACCTTACTTATTATAGATGTATGTGCAGTCACACAGTGCAAGCGGCGCCGTCCACCCTGAATCACACTAAACATATTGAACAAATTGCAGCCCTGTTCTAACCTGTTTCAATGCTTCATGCTTTAATCTCTAACCCTCACCAGGGCAAGGCGGGACGGGATGGATACCCGGTAATTTGGATTTGTTATCACTCCTCTTTTGAGCCAATCACAACTCTTTTTAAACCTCTCCTGGAAATTCTTCTGATTTTCCTCTATTTGTTGCCTCTTTGTAAAGCAGATTTTCTTACTTTACGTAACCTTCAACAGTGTTATCAATCAGTATTATCCTGCCCTGTGATCGAATAGCACAGAGATCTGAACACAGTGCTCCTTCGTTTACCGCGGGGGATATGTTCCCAAAATAGCCCTCAATAAGTGAAATCCGCGAAGTAGCTAACTTTTTTTGTTTGCAATTTGTATCTATGTTTTAAGGCTGTAAAACCCCTCACAATACACTTTCTACACTTTTCTCAGACAGACACACATTTTCTCACATTTCTCTCTTGTTTAAACACTCTCAGAGCTCAGATTTCGTTTGAATTTTAACTATCAATCTCTTGGACACAATAAGTTATTAAGTGACTCACCTTATTCACTCCTCCCCCGTTCGGCTGTAGCGTTTTTGTGTCCTCGTTAAAACATATTGCTCCTGTTGCAGTATTTTACTCCTCCTCGTAGTCCTCCACGAACCTAAGATTCATTTACAGTATTTACTGTTCCATAATGGCGCCCTAGCGATCATACGCAAACAGGAAACACGGCAGTGGCGCACGAAGAAGATTGATTGATTGACAATGGTCTACAGCCAATCAGAACACAGAGCACAATGGGCTGGTTTTCTCTTAGCCAATCAGAACTCTTGCGGCGCTATATTTAGCCAGCTGATACGGTGGAGGGATGACATCTTTACTCCAAGGCCACAGGTCTTCAATTCTCGCATGAGTATACACCACCCTCCACTGGTAGCAGTAGTGCATTTAATAACAGACAGATACAACAGAGCACCGCTAGATCGCTCTTATACACCACAAGGACGCACAACACAACCGTTCATACGTTGTTAAAAAATGCAAAATTGCACTTTAAAAAACCCGCGAAACAGCGAATCCGCAAAA